>NC_056525.1:242118290-242215130 GCF_019175285.1 Sceloporus undulatus
ATGGGGAAAACCAATCAATAAGCTTCCTCTTAGTCCTCAGGTGTAAAACATCACTGCCTTGGCAGTTCCAGTATTGGCAGTCACATGGTGTCAGTGTCTCCTACACTCCTCCTGTCTTCCCTCCTCCTCACTTCTTAAACAGGTTGATATCCTTTATTTTTCTTTTCTACTTCTTTTCTTTTCATTAAAAGAATGTGTTGAAAACTAACTGGGTAGGTCATAGGGAAGGGAGGCAGAGTTAAGGAAGAGTGCACAATGCAAGAAGCAGCACTCCAGTGGCACTATTATTGAAGTTTATACATTGTAAACCACTTTAGGAGTGCTTAAGTGTACTGATAAGCAGTATAAAATGTACTTGCTATTGCTATTGCTATGGAGATGTGTGATAATGGCTGCTGTCAAACAGGTATGTTTCCAATTTCATTAACGCGATTGTGGGGAGAACGGGGCTCATGTGGCAATTTCAAAGGGTTTTTGCTTTGTTTGTTTGTTTCTAATCTGATCCACTGTGTGTGGAATAGGCATGGAATGTGTCACCTCTCCTGCCCATCATAAGATGGTGTTGTGTGTAGCCAGATCTAAATGGTTGGTCCTGTGGTGGCATCATGTGGTATACAATCTCTGATTGGTTGTGATCACTTTAGAAAGCCAAAAGAAATGTCACCGTAAGGTCTAGCACCTTCCACACCTCCTCTTTCCAATATCACTTTGATATTGGAAGGGATGTTATAGCCAAGAGGACAACCACAATGCAGGAAACTAGCCATGATGTGGAGATCTGCCAGACTTAGCATAGGGGAAGCTGGGTGAGATTGATCATGATTGGAATATGCACAATCTCTTTCATAACAGGCGATAGACTTAGTACTCACACATGAACATAAGTCATACATCATAGATCATAGAATAATAAAGTTGGAAGAGACCACAAAGGCCATCCAGTCCAACCCCCTGCCATGCAAGAATTCACAATTAAAGCATCCCCGACAGATGGCCATCCAGCCTCTGTCCAAACCAGGGACATTCAAGATGATTGTCCAAACATTTGCCAACTTCCAGTTCCATTTTTCCTTCCTGAAAAACTCACCTTAATCCCAGAAATTGCCCTGGGACACATTTCGCCCTACACACACACACACACACACACACCCCTGCCAAGGCAAACTCAGTTTAGTGTTGTTTGAGATTCAGACAGACTCTCTGTTTCTCTCCTGACTCTTCAACCACTGCCCCAGTCCACAATCCATAGGCAGTGAGATGTATCACTTCTATTTCACTGGAATTCCCAATTAGAACCTCTGTTTCTGGAACCAGGTACAGTATTACCTTCTGAAATCCTAAACACCATTATCTGCTACCACTTTTATATTGTTAGTTCTTGTGCTTGTGTGTGAGTGTGTGTTTTTGTGTGAAAGCTGTTCTTCCCTTTGCTGTTATAAATAAAACTACATTTGGACCTTGCATTCTGGAGTTCTGTTTCTCAGAACTGGTAGACATGGTCATTCATTCTTTGATACCCCCTTCCCCAGTATGAAAAATATAGTCTGTACCCAGCCAAAGCTTGTGAAAAAATGAAGCAAGGATATTCAACCTCCTCACTGCCAAAGAGAGAGAGAAAAAGCGAAATCACTTAGTGACTGGGTGCTTAAGTCTGATTCAGACATTATGTATTTTTTCAGTTAATTTTCCTGCCCTTGGCAACTTGAATATGTGGACTACTCCCAGGAGAATGCTGGATAGTTGAGTGCTAAGTGGAGATGTTAGTTTTATCTGTGATGAGTATAAGTGATGACTATGGCCAAAATCCTACATCAGGCTTGCAAAAGGTAAATCTATATTCACATAGGCCTGTTACAGACTGCCAAAATAAAGCTGCTTCGGGTCTCTTTGGAGGTATGCTATTTAAATGATGCATGGGTCCTAAGAGTCCGGAGGTCGCACCAGAGCCACACTCCATTTCCTAAGCACTGGAGTGCAGCTTTGGTGCAGCTTCCAGATTCTTAGGATGCATGCATCATTTAAACAGCATACCTCCAAAAAGACCTGAAATTTTGGCAGTCTGTAACAGGCCATAGTTACACAGTGGTTGTGCTATGGCACCCTTCAACTGAACACTGACACTGAGCAAATGATTGTTTTTCTGGTAGCATCCCTGTGCATTGTCCCACTGTGCAATAAGGACTGCATGGCATCTGTTTCTGTAATCCAGTGACGGGAGTGTCATACTGAAGACAGTGACAAATAATTATGCTTCCTTCAAAGATGTGCACCTGCATGGCTCAAATCCTGTTGGCTAGTATGAGACCCACTCAATCAAATGTTACATGTGAATCAACACATAGGTACATCTAAATGATTCAATGGTTCCATTGTAGTTGCATCTTACAATAAGATGTAGATCTTTGTACGATGGTTATGCTTATGGACCTCCACTTATACAAATCATCATCATCATCATCATCATCATCATCATCATTTCTTGCGTACCTCTTCCCATAGATCTCCATGGATAAAATATGAAATACATCTGTTGTAAAGCAACAATAAAAGACAAGTACATTCTTAAGAGAACTGACCCATGTGTAAGGACATCAGGAGGATTCCAGGCCAGAGCTGTATGGACCAGCCTCAGACCAAATAAATAAAGAAATATCACATATTAAGTGATCAGCCCATCCTCTAATACAGCTTATTTTCAATATGGCCCAATTGGGTACTTAGAGATCCCTCCAGCTACCAATAAACAAATACTTCTTTCCCCTGCTGGTTTTCACAGTCAGCCCTCATCTGTCCATCTGCAGTGGCTCCATTGAATTATTACAATATACCGCCATAAATATAATATGAGTGTAAATTATTGCATTAACATTCCAGTCATCAAGACACAAAGCCCCAAGTGAAGACAAAAAAGCTGATATGCCATTTATTTGTGAAGATCACATTTCAGAAGCTAAACATTCCCTTCCCAGAATAATTGGAAGTGGGAAGAGGGATGCCCAATTGCAGTCATTTCCATTTAACAGCATACAAAATGTGACTTTACATTTGTTTATAGATTAGTAGGATGGGAAATAATTATAGTGGAACAACTGGGAGAGATTTAATATGACTTAAATAAAATTCTGACCACATCTGTGCAAGTTTACTAATGCTATTAAATAGGGATGAGCTGAAAGCAATCAGAAGCTTTTTATTAAACCTTTTACCCCCAGCTGAAAGACACCCATCTTCTCAGTGAACCTTAAGAGGGCAAGCGAACAGGGGCAGGGATGTTTTCCCACTGTATGAATTTCTCATGGGCAGTGCTTTTCCTGTGGATGTATTACTCATGGAGGTGATGCATTTTGCTATCAGAAAAGAAGCAGAGCTTGAAATTTAATTTGTTGGGCTGTAATACTCAAGAAACCCCAGCCAGCCTGTTCATTGACTAGGCTGGCTGGGTGATTCTGGGAGTTTTAGTTCAAAATGATGGCTAGCATTCAGAATGGGACTTAACAACTTCATAAGTGGGTTTTTGTGTGGGGAAAATAAATACCATAAAGCTACCAGTTCCTGTCTGATCTAGGAAGGTAAGCAGGGTCAGCTGTGGTTAGTATTTGGATGGGAGACCACCAACAAAATCAGTGCTATAGGCTATATTTTGGATTAAAGAATTGACAAAACCACTTCTGAGTGTCCCTTGTCTATGAAGGCCCAATGAAATTTATGGGGTCAATATAAATTGACAGGAGATGTGAAGGCACACACACACACAGTTTAGCAACATCTGTATTCATCTACAGGTATTATGTACTGGTATCTTTCACAATGGTAGAGTGACTGATGTGCCATGGCACAATAGGCACCAACATGCACCAGGAAACTGCCCAATATGCATCCAGATACTGGCTAGGAAATGTTGCAGCATAACAGGAGCACCAGATGCATGCTAGAAGAGCCCAAACGCATCTTAAAAGTGCCTGTTGTCTACGCTTGGGTTCTTGTTCTATGCTTCATGATTGTCCACCTATGTCTGTCCTCATCCTGAATTTTACCGTATCTGCAGCCAAATTTAGGTCCAGTATAAAAATTAAAGACTAGAAATGATTTTTTTTCTTTTTTAATTACTACCCAATTACTTGAAGGAACATAACACAAATCATGGCCAAGATCTTCCTTGGGGTTATGTTTCTGCATGCAAAATTGGACATTGATTGTATTAAGTACAACTGTATTGAATAGCAATATTGCACAACTGAATGTAAAACAAAATGTGCAGTCAAAGGAGTTGTTATATGCTTTCAAGTCTACATGGATTTATGGTGAGCCTCTTTTCTTCATAAGATTTAGTCTGAGGATGTTTGCCACTGCATTCCTCTTAGCGTGAGAGAGTCCAACTTGCCAAAGACCACCCCATGGGCTTCCATAACTGGGCAGAAATTCTGGTCTCCTAGAGTCCTGGTTCAAAACTCAAATCATGGCACCATGCTAGCTCTCCCTAAATGAAAGAATTTATTGTTTTTGTGTGCCTTCGTTTCCAATTTATGGCAATACTAAAGCAAACTTATCATGCAGTTTTCTTGGCAAGATTTGTTCAGAGGAGGTTTGGCATTGCCTTCCCATGAAGCTGAGACCATGTGATTTGCCCACACTCACCCAGCGGGTTTCATGGCCAAGCTGGAAATTGGACCTTGGTGTCCAGAGCTGTAATCCAAACCACTACACCATGCCGGAGTTCTGACATCTTATTTAGCAGAAGAAGACACTTGCACATCAACTGAGAATGCATATTTACATGGACAGTACCAATCATATACACATATTTTCACAACATTGAACTGAATATGGATGTTGTACCTTGGTCAAAAATATCCAGCTGCATGCATGAAATAGCAACAGGATTCTGGCATTTGCATGCAGAGAGAGAATTGATGATAGAGTATGGGGCTAGCACACTCCACATCTTGTGGATATGTTCAACATGCTTAGGAATGTTTGAATAGCACTCCAGTTGCCTCAGTATGTTTCTTCTCATATTTCACTTCACCGCAAAAAGAGATGAAACTACCCTCAGAAGCACTGCCTGCTGACACAATAAACTTCACACAGCTTTTTCAGCAACCATCATGCTGTGTTATTTCTCCCCTGGTGATGATATTGACTATGTACCATCATGACATCCTCTTACTCACTATCTGATTCTTGGATACCTGAAATTCTACAGCAGTTTTCAAAAATAATTTCTTTTTTTAAAAAATCCCTCTGTTCCATATGTGGATAAAGAAGGGAACAGAGACGTCAGCAAAAGTAAACCAGGGGAAGAAATAAATATGTAAAAGCTGTAACATGCATTCTGGCTTAGTTTGGTGGTCATTTTTTTTATTTTATTTTTTTTTTTGGAACAGATAGGAACAGCATTCCTGGATCTTCTGTTCTGGTCCTAAGTTTCTTCTAAGGTGTTACATAAATTGCAAAGGGTCCCAAGAGGGCACCTACATATTGTATTTGATGGGGAAATTACTTTAGCTAAATTGAGAGCAGCAAGAGGGTGTAAAAATAGCTGAGCTCAAACCCCATGTTTAACAGTTCCCAACACAGAATTCCAGAGGCAAATTCCAAATTAGTTAGTTTTATTTACAAACAGCATTAGGAATTCAACTTTCACTCAGAGACTTTCATTCACATGTATACATAAGGACTAATGATGTAAAAGGTGAGAATTTGATAGTGATTCAGAGGATAGGGTAATGCGCACTAGATTCAGAGGCCAGGCTCTTCAATGGGGGCAAGGTGGCAGAGTGGGCCCAGATCGCTACCTGGAAGTAGGGTAGCTTAGATATACTGAGGAGTCTAAGTGAAATTTGACAGAGTGCCTGCCTGGTTTCAACTGAGACTGACTATAATATTTAAATAGTGCAAAATGTGATGTAAGGCAATTATTCAGGAATTTTGAACAGATTTTTCCAGGAGGAAGAATGGTCATAAGGATGGAAATAGCCAGACAATAAATGCAAGCATCCTAAACAAAAAGAGGTGACAACTCCAGATGGCAATGCCCTTTGATTTCCAACTTTATGACAAATAGTTTTTTGTGGGTTTTTCGGGCTATACGGTCATGTTCTAGCAGAGTTTCTTTCTGATGTTTCGCCAGCATCTGTGGCTGGCATTTTCATTAGATGCCAGCCACAGATGCTGGTGAAACGTCAGAAAAAAACTCTGCTAGAAAATGGCTGCATAGCCCGAAAAACCCACAAAAAAAAACTATGGATGCCTTCGACTTTACATTTCTGACAAATGCTGGATGCATCTTCCCCATCACTGAACTCCCAATAATAAAAGGATAAATTTAAATTTCAAAGGATGCATTTTTCTGGCTATGTGCCTTTAGCGCTTCCCAGCTAAGTCTCCCTGATCTCTGTATAGGCAGAATATTTCTTCACACTGGGGGATGGGAGCTTTCTGGGGCTATATGACTAGTTAATATGGACGTTGATATCAAAGTTGATTGTGGATGTTGCAAGGATAGTAAAGGGGGCTTCAGGTGCAGAGGAAACTCAAAGTGAGAGCACTGTCTTAAAAAAATATTGCTTATTATTGATGCTCCCCACTGTATTGGAGAGGTTGTTGTGGAATATTCAAAGAGTCCACTTTGCTTATTCTTTCTCTTCCCCAGTGACATCAGATGTGCATGTTTGTTGGTATCGGGTGCCTTCAGAGGCCTTGACCTGGCAATTTCACACATAGGGTGAATCCCACATTTGGCATGGAAACTAGAACTAATTAGCCAATGCCTACACAAGGGTTACCTACACAACACATGGCCATATCCTTAAATCTGATGTGATAAAGTCACACAACCTACAACTATTTTTGCACCAAACTCAATGTATATCACAGTTTTCTCCCATTTGCAGGAAACTCCAGTGTTTCCTCCTAGGGATGCTGTTTATTGAGTGGAGTTTTTGAAACAATGGCCTATGGGACTCCTTCCAACTCTGTGATTATATGATTCTGGTTTTGATTGCTTCTTATAATCTAGGAGTTAATTGTAAAAGCCATCTCTAAACAAGAAGGAGATTTCCATCATGTTCTTGCATCCACAAGACTAGAAAGTGGTGAAATGTGTCCAATTTCTTACAACTCTCCCTGCCCCATTAAATAGATGTGGAGCAATACTTAGTGTTTCAGAACAATAGCGGGCTTTGAGGACTTTATGCCTGGAGCAGCTACTAAGCCTGGCTTTGAATACCGAAATGAAACAGTGTGTCTCTGTATATCTGTGTCTGTACATGCTGCTGGGCCAGGGCATGATTTCAGCTCTATTTTAGGCCATGCCTCATAATCTGTTAATCTCATTAATTTCAACCTTCCTTTTTTCATGTTCAAGTAGCAAATTAGAATTAAATGTGAATTTCAAAGAGATCAATAAGCCCTGGTAATATCTTGGGGCAGGAAAAGACACTTTGTTCTATTTCCAGTGGTATGCCAGTTATGCAGGTTTTGGTTTCATAGTCAGTTTTCTCCCCTTTCCAAATTCATTTGCATTTTTAAATCCATACAAAAATTTAGATTCATTTCTGAGCACATTTTATTACCAAATATCCCTTTTTGAACAATTTTTCCTATGAAAGTACTCAATTAAAAACTTACTTTATCCTATAATATGCATTTCTACACTTAGTCTAGGATGTTTTTGAACTTTATAAAATTTAGAGAACTTCAAAAGCAGAAAGGTAAGTGAGATATCCCCGTTAGACCAGGAAAGGGAGGTCTGAGTGTTTCACTTTGAAGTACAGACCTGATTGAATCTGAAAGTGTTCCAACTCTTGTCACAGCCTCTTCAATACTGGGATAAGTAATCATGCAAGCAAGAGTGGGCTCATCTCTTGTGGGCCATATTTCATTTGAACAGACAATTGCAGATTGAATTGGACTATGGGAAACATTGGCCTAGATCTTGTATGAGTCATGCAGCGAGGATGATGAAGCTATTTCTCTTCATCATCCCTATTTCATTTCCCTAAAACCCATTAAAGAAGCCAAGCAGCTGTAGCAACCATGGAGGTCTCAGGTACTGTTGAGTTAGGTCCTGGAAGGAAGAAACATAGAGTCCTGTCCTATTAGTGAGCTGTGGTGGGATGAGCAGCATCAGGTCAGTTCCCCATGGCTTACTGGTGGGAAGAGACTGGACATAACATTCTTCAACACTCCACTTGCCAGCACCTGAGATCTCCTTTATGGTATCTGGCTTCCATAATATATTTTGGGGGGAAATTTCAGTCATGCAATGGTGCAATGACTATACATTGTCAGCTGGTTTTTTGTTTGGACTTTATTGCACAGGCCCTAGAACGGGCCTGTCGCGTTCCAAAAAGGGGGCGTGACAAGAATGGGATGGGACAAAGAATGCATCTTACCTCACAGGGGAATGCCGCTGCCGCCGGACATTCCCATCATGTTCTACATCCGTCCCAGAGGAGGCTTTGGAACAGTTCTCAAAAATTGCCCCCTCTGGGACGGATGTAGAACATGATGGAAACATCCGGTGGCAGCAACGGCGTTCCCCTGTGAGGTAAGATGCGTGCTTCATCCCATCCCATTCTTGTCATGCCCGCTTTTTGGAATGTGATGGGCCCATTCTAGAGCCCATGAAATAAAGTCCTTGTTCGTTTAAATTACAACTGTCAGTATTCCTCATCCAGCATGGAGGATGTCCATGCTTACTGAATCTAGGAACAATATGGAAACATCCATATCTTTTCCAAGATCTGGATTGAATTTTGGCTCTTACTAAAAGTTGTGAGGTTGACAGAGTTGCTTATCTATGAAAAAAGGGCTGTAATCTCAAGGTTTTCAGTTTCTTGTCTAGATGCAGGTTTTATGCCGGGGCAGGCAACTGCAAAAATAATAACTATGGAGAACTTACACATAGTCAAACTAGGCAATGAGAAAAAAGTAAGAGTTCTCATATCTGGGATCAAATATTGATAGAAATGGGGACTGCAGCCAGGAAATTAGAAGAAGGTTAAGAATGGGGAGGGCAGTTATGGAAGAACTAGAAAAGATCCTAAAATGTAAAGATATAGAACTCAGCATAAAAATTAGAATCATACAAGCCATTGTTTTTCCCATTACTATGTATGGATGTGAGAGCAGGACAGTTAAGAAAGAAGATAGGAAAGAAATCAGTTCATTTGAGATGTGGTGCTGGAGAAGAATGCTGAAGATTCCATGGACAGCCAAAAACAAACAAATGGGTCCTAGATCAGATCAAGCTTGAACTCTCCCTGGAAGCCAAGATGACAAAATGTAGGCTGGCAGACTTTAGGCACATCATGAGAAGGCATGGCTCATTGGGGGAAAAAAACAATAATGCTAGGAAAGGTGGAAGGAAGTAGAAAGAGAGGAAGGCTACATGCTAGATGGATGGAATCTATTAAAGAGATCATGAGTATGAGCTTGCAAGAGTTGGGCAGAACAGTGCCCAAGGATCGAGATCAATGTGAGGGCAGTTAACAACAACCACAACCACAAAGGGAGCATGTAACAGTTTCATGTGACATGACTCTTCGGGTAAGATGATAATGCTGGGAAAATCAGAAGACACCAGAAAAAGAGGAAAACAACATTACAGATGTATTGCTTTGATAAAGGAAACTATGCGTTTTCAACACCTGAGCAGGGCTCATGGAAGTCTCTCTCACTCACAGGATCACCATAAATGAAAGCTGACAAGATATTCATAGAACAAAAACAACAATGTAATTGTAAATTTGTTGCTTGCGTAACCACAATTTGTAAGGGGTTTATTCAGACAGGTTTTTACTTGCAAGTCTGCTTCTTGTCTTATAATCATAGAATTATAGAGTCGGAAGGGGCATCTTCTTTCAAATGTGTGTGGGTGTGTGGGATCTATACTAAGAACCTGAAACAAATTTACTCAAAACTTCCCTGTATTCCAGGCCAAGGTCTCCTATTAAGTCATCTGTGAAATATTGGATGTGCATGAAGAGTCATGTGTTGAGTTAATTAATCAAAATATCAATGTCCACATGCTATTTCCTTGAACTGTCCCTTCCATCATTCCTTCTTGATATGATACAATAATCCAAGGTGTTTATAATTAATCAGTTTTTCCCATTTCACTAAAAACAATCCAGATTCTCATTACCATTGTATTTTACTGTTTTAATCCTCTGTAAGCCGCCTTGATCATACCTATGGAAAGGCGGGGTATAAATAAAATTATTATTATTATTATTATTATTATTATTATTATTATTATTATTATTATTATTATTACCAGAAGATAGGTCAAGATCACAGCCTGTTTAGTCCTAGTAATCACAGTTTTCTGCTTAAAGAAAATAAGAAACTACAGTTACCAAAATACTTCTTCATTCAAATTGTCAAGAAGTGACAAGGTCTCTCTGTGTGTTTGAACAAAAGGAAGATCCATATCTCAGCTATTAACCTGAGATATGATCATGCGAATATGACCGTTGTCTTTATATGATTATATTACTCTACATTTCCTATACAACTCAATAAATATGAGTTAGTGATGGCTGGAGATTGTGCTACTTACCAAGTGTCACTGGTTATTCACGGCTCTGCAGAAACTGTGGAAGAGAAAGCCTTAAACTTCCAATGACTGAATTTTAAAATAAGCCAGCAGGGTGATGTTAATGTGTCTTATTAATAATTTTTATGCATCATCAAGTGTCAGTGTTGTGCTCAATACAAGAACAGGTAATAAGAACATATTTCCTTTTGAAGGCAAGCTATCAACCCATTGGCTTTTCATTTTTAGTCAAAAGGTAGAACATGTATAGCCGCTATTTATTCATTTTATATGGTCTTGATAGCATGTAAGAGACTTTGATGATTTCATTAGTTCATAAAGAGAGCACTTTTCCAAGAAACATAAAAGAGTATCAGTCCAAACCCAGCCCCCTTACTCATGGGTCTAGCATTGATATTGAGTAGCCAGTAGTATTATCATAGCTTTGTTTATTCAGAAATAGCTTTCATTGATTTCCATGGAACCTAGAAGTCAACCATATAACCCAAGGATGGACAATCTGTTGTGTTCTACATGTTCTGGCACTTGGACCCACATTTCCTTTCTACTGGCTATATTTTCTGCATCTAGAAGGCAACAGCTTGCCTAGTTCTAGAATAGTCTGGTTGAACATGAAGATGGGAAAGATGTCTGAATCTTATTGGTTAGTCTCAACTAAAAAATTTATGTAATCTTTTGCTGCCTGGTGTGCTAATACATGAATAACTTAACTGATTTAATGGTTCACTCTTCTTGGATTGGCAATCGATAAAGCCTAAATACAGTGGAGCCTTGCCTTACGCTGGGATCCATTCCACCCCCCTCCCCCAGCATAAGGAAAATACCGCATAACTCAAGCCCCATTCATAGAATGGGGCTTGTGCCATAGTGGTGCAGTGTATGCCCGCCATGCACCAATCAATGAATAGCACGCAGCTTCCACATAAACCAGAACTGCGTTATGGCATGCCCGCTTATGGAGCGGGTGCGTTGTAAAGGGAATCTCCCTCACTTTTGATTAACAAGTGAATGATGCATGTCAACTACCTCTTCCCTCACACTAAAATTTAACAAGCAAATAAACAAAACAACCAATATAATTTTTTTAAAAAAAATCAGATACATCAGCTTTTTTTAACAGTAAAAATGTAAATATTCCAGGAACTTTCGTATCTGCTATCTGAAGTATTGTTACAGCTATGGTCCCCACCCCCACCCCTTGAGAGTTGAAAGACCAGCTTAAGAGACAACAGCATTAAGGTGATCCATTCAGCTGTGTCAGTCTGATTGCACATCTGATATCCTCACTAAATTCTTGCAATCAAGGATCCAAGTTCATTTTTCACAGTGCCCATAAAAATAAAAATGAGCACACGGATTGAATAATGCCAAATGATCACACTATCTCAACATGATATCTTTCTAGAACAGATGACCACACAGTCAGAAAGAGAGATGTAGTAGTGATGGGCGACTTCAACTATCCTGATATTTGCGGGAAGTCAAACCAGCAAAATCCTCAAGGTCTAACAAATTCCCACTTGCCTGGAAGACAATTCATGGTCCAAAAGGTGGGAAGAGGCAACAAGGGGTCAGCTATTTTAGATCTGATCCTAACCAACAAGGATGACTTGGTTAATGGGATGCAAGTAGGTGGGATCATTAGGTGGAAGTGACCATGTTCCCTGGAGTTTGTAAACATGGAAAGGAGAAGCCAGGCATAGTCAGACACGCACCTAGACTTTAGGAGAGCGGATTTCAGTAAACTTAGAGAAGTATTGAGGGATTCCATGGTCAGAAATTAAAAGATAAGGAGTTCAGGACGGTGGGAGTTTCTCAAGAGAGATACTGAAGGCACAATTTCAAACAGTTCCAGTGAGAAAGAAAACGGGAGGTGTCTCAAGAAACCAGATGGATGACTAAGGAACTTCAACCGAGCTAAGTTTGAAACGGAACATGAAAGAAATGGAAAAAGGGGGAAATCACAAAAAAGGAATTCAAAAAATATAGGCATGGTAGGGGTAAAGTCAGAAAAGCTAAAGTGCAGAATGAACTCAGGCTTGCTAGAGAGGTTAAGAACAATAAAAGGGCTTTTTTGGATATGTCCGCAGCAAAAGGAGAAGAAGGAAACGGAAGGGCCACTGCGTGGAGAAGATGGCAAAATGCTAACAGAAGACAGAAAAAGGCAGAATTACTCAACACCTTCTTTGCCACAGTCTTCTCAGAAAAGGCAAAGGGTGTCAACCTGAGGATAATGAGCAGAGGACAAATAGGGAATTTCAACACGAATAAGTAAAGAGAGTAGAGGAACACCTTATAATCTAAAGAATTTAAGTCTCCAGGACCAGATGAACTACATCCAAGGGTATTAAAAGAACTGGCAAATGTAATATCGGAGCCATTGGATAATCTTTGAGAACTCCTGGAAAACAGGAGAGATCCCAGCAGACTGGAGGAGGGCAAACGTGTCCCCATCTTCAAAAAGGGGAAAAAAGAGGATCCCAACAATTATCGTCCAGTTAGTCGGACATCAGTACTAGGAAAGTTCTGGAGCAGATCATTAAACAAGAGTCTGTGAACATCTAGAAGGCATGCCATAATCACAAAAAGTCAACATGGGTTTCAGAGAAAACAGTCATGCCAGACAAACCTAATCTCTTTCTTTGATAAAATTACCAGCTTGGTAGATGAAGGGAATCGGTGGATATAGTATACCTTGATTCAGTAAGGCCTTTGACAAGGTTCCCCATGAATTCTAGCAAACAAGCTTGTAAAATGTGGGCTAGACAAAGGAACTGTTAAATGGAGTCGGTAATTGGTTGACCGGCCGAACCCAAAGGGTGCTCAACAATGGCTCCTTTTCATTCTGGAGAGAAGTGACCAGGGGGGTCCCACGGCTCTGTCCTGGGCCCAGTGCTATTCAACATCTTTATCAATGACCTGGATGACAGAATTGGGAGCATACTTAACAATTTGCAGATACACCAAATTAGGGGGAATAGTAATACCCCAGAGGACAGGCTCAAGATTCAAAATGACCTGAATAGACTAGAAAGCTGGGCCAAAGCAACAAAATGAAATTCAACACGGAGAAATGTAAGGTATTGCACTTAGGGCGGAAAAATAAAATGCACAGATATAGGATGGGTACACCTGGCTAATGAAACTACTTGTGAAAGGGATCTAGGAGTCCAAGCAGACCACAAGTTGAACATGAGTGAACAGTGTGATGCGGCAGTTAAAAAGGCCAATGCTATTTTAGGCTGCATCAATAAAAGTATAGTGTCTAGATCAAGAGAAGTAATAGTGCCACTGTATCGGCTCTGGCAGGCCCCACCTAGAATATTGTGTCCAGTTCTGGGCACCACAATTCAGAAAGGACATTGAGAAACTGGAGCGTGTCCAAAGGAGGGCGACAAAATGGTGAAGCGCTGGAAACCATGCCCTATGAGGAACGACTTAGGAGCTGGGGATGTTTAGCCTGGAGAAAAGAAGGTTAAGAGGTGATATGATAGCCCTGTTTAAATATTGGAAAGGATGTCATGTGAAGAGGAGCAAGCTTGTTCGGCTGCTCCAGAAAACAGGACCGGAACAATGGATGCAAGCTACAGGAAAAGAGATTCCACCTGAACATAGGAGGAACTTCCTGACAGTAAGGGCTGTTCGACAGTGGAATGCACTTCCTCCGAAGGTGATAGAGTCTCCTTCCTTGGAGGTCTTAAAACAGAGGCTGGATGGCCATCTGTCAGGGATGCTTTGATTTGGATTCCTGCATGGCAGGGGGTTGGACTGGATGGCCCTAGTGGTCTCTTCCAACTCTACGATTCTATGATTCTATGATTCTATATCATAGGCATTATCTTCAAGCAAAGCAAAGGAAAACAGAACAAAACCATCTCTGTGTGTTGGTGTGTGGGGGGGTCATGTCAGTTGATAGGAAAAAGCCTTTGATTGTTGACAAATTCATTAATTAGTTTGGTAATGCACAATAGGTTTTTCCCCACCACCACCATTGGCTTGCACTGGAGTACAGATTCTTCTATTTATTATTCATGCACAGTTAGAAGAACCAGCCATTTTCCATTTCTAAAAAACCCAGGCACCGAAAATGACCCAACAACATGTTCCTAATGCATCTTCCAAGCCAATAGTTCCTATATTTATTGCAATTCCATATTCTAAGGTGAGAAGTTGTTTTGTGGGAATGAGGAGGTCTAGAGGTTAAGTATGTCAACTGTAAAATATCTAGCATGGGTAAAGAGAAGCTGATGCTTTAGTATTAAAATATGAGTCACGGGAAATAGTTTTGTGGCAAGCTTGCACAGTTTCAAAATGCTCTATGGTAGAGTTTGCTGGGACAGACTTTTTCAACAGGGCGGAAACAAGGGAAAGCAATGCAAGTGTTTGCTAACACCAAATAGGCCATGGGGCAAAGTGTTGCTAAACATTTATCATGAGAGACTGTGGTGCACTGTTTGCGGTTCCCTTGCAAGGTTTTTACTGTATGCCTAGTATGGAAAAGTTGCTTTTTGGACTACAACTCCCTCAACACCCACTAAGCATATTTACTATGATATCTGGGAACTGTAGTTCACAAAAAGAACCATTCCCAACCACGGACTACATGTGCTGTTGTTTCTCCTCCTACCCTTTATCTTTATTTATAACCTGCCTTTTTTCTAAGACAAGGACTCAAGAAATGAAACATCAAAAAGGGTAGAATTAAAACTTATTAAAAGTCAACATCATACCCAAATTAAATTGTCAGGCATGTTGAAAACAAGCTCTAAACCTTCTTCTTCTCTTCTTCTTGGTTTACTTCACGAACGAAGACAGGAAGGACTCATCCATGCTTTCTACAAGTGCGTTGATGACGTTGGATGATCCTTCGAGCCTGTGCAATGGATTTTTTCTGGCGGAGCGCAGCGTGCATAGAACTGGCTCACCCTTTAAACCAGAGGTTCATCTTCTCAGGCCTTGACAAGCAGGACAGTGGCAGCGAAGTCCTGGGCCATAGGTTTGATTAGAGTTTCCTTCTCTTAGATGGTTGACCTTAAGGTTAGACGAGCACCATCTGCCCGGGTTTGGGATTAGTTTTCCTTCTCGGAATGGTTGCCATAAGGCTAGAGAGTCCATCCGGCCCTTTAGCGCTCTTGGTCAGACCCTTCGGTGTGACCTGTCTGGCATGGGAGGCCCTACCAGTGGCTATTATACCACCACCAGCATAGATCACAATTTCATTAGGGTATGCAAGCCTCTCCCCCCACACAGTTAGAGCATAGCTGGAGGGGAATAGGAGGCCGGAAGATGACAGTTAAGGAGGGAGGAGCTCTTCCCTTCAGGCTAGCCCTGAAGGAGCTGGGTCTGCCTGATCACTCCCTCCAGCTGGAAGATGACAGTTAAGGAGGGAGGAGCCTCTTCCTTCAGGCTAACCCTGAAGGAGCTGGGTCTGCCTGATTACTCCCTCTCAGCTGGAAGATGACAGTTAAGGAGGGAGGATTCTCTCCTTCAAGCTATCCCTGGTGGGCGGGGTCGGCCTGACACTCCTCTCAGGCTGGAAGATGACAGTTAAGGAGGGAGGATTCTCTTCCTTCAAGCTATCCCTGGTGGAGCGCTGGTCTGCCTGATCACTCCCTCTCAGGCCAGAAGATGACATTAAGGAGGAGGAGTCTCTTCCGCAAGCTATCCCGGTGAGCTGGGTCTGCCTGATCACTCCCTCTCAGGCCAGAAGATGACAGTTAAGGAGGGAGGAGTCTCTCCTTCTCAGCTACCTGGTGGAGCTGGGTCTGCCTCATCACTCCCTCTCAGGCGGAAGATGACATGTAAGGAGAGGATGCCTTCATTCAAGCTATCCCTGGTGGAGCTGGGTCTGCCTGATCACCCCTCTCAGGCCAGAAGATGACAGTTAAGGAGGGAGGAGTCTCTTCCTTCAAGCTATCCCTGGTGGAGCTGGGTCTGCCTCATCAACTCCCTCTCAGGCCAGAAGATGACAGTTAAGGAGGGGAGTCTCTTCCTTCAAGCTACCCTGGTGGAGCTGGGTCTGCCTCATACTCCCTCTCAGGCCGGAAGATGACAGTTAAGGAGGGAGGAGTCTCTTCCTCAAGCTATCCCTGGTGGAGCTGGGTCTGCCTGATTACTCCCTCTCAGGCCGGAAGAGTGACAGTTTAAGGAGGAGGAGTCTCTTCCTTCAGCTATCTCTGTTGGAGCTGGTTCTGCCTGATCACTCCCTCTCAGCCAGAAATGACATTAGGAGCGAGAAGTCTCTTCCTTCAGGCGACCATGGTAGACTGGGTCTGCCTGATCACTCCCTCTCAGGCCAGAAGGATGACGATAAGGAGCGAGGAGTCTCTTCCTTCAGGCTATCCCTGGTGGAGCTCTAAATAATACAAATAAAAATAAACAGTACTTGAATCCTTTTCATTAAAGCTTACATTCCTAAAAGCCTGTGCATATTTTTTTTAAAATGGCCATGGAAAAGAACGAAGAGGGGATCATTCTAGCCCAAATTTAGAAGGGAGTTCCACAGTCTAGAGGAGACCACTGAGAAGACCCTATCTCATGTCTCCACCAACTAGAGACTGGAGATGGTGAAACTAATGGGCTTGACAGACCACCCCAAAAGAGTGGGCTGGATGTGCTCATTTTCACTGCTGAGGGACATCGCAGCAGCCAAACTGTGCAGCATCTCTCCATACCAAAAAGAACCCACTAAAAACAGGGTCTTTTTGGTTCCTGCGTAGGAGGCTATGAGTGCACCACTGGCGCACTGTCAGGGATCAATGACACAAGCATGGTGCTGTGACGTGTAGATGCTGCACTGTGCTTGCATCATCATGTGGACGGGAGGCCGCTGCTGTGCACTAGGGCTCCGGAGCATGCGGATACTCCACACTCCCAAGTCCTAATTTTGTCCCCAGGCCACTGCAAACTGGCAGTCTGTACCAGGCCTTAAAAAAGGGCCTCTCCTATGGAGCTGAGAAGGCTCATGTGGAGAGAGATGGTGTATCAGACAGCCTGCACCTATGCAGTATAGAGCTTTATAGGCCATAATCAGACCTATACGTTCTATACTAAAATGGAATACTGCATGGTTGGCTCCAAGCTAAAGAGACACAGTTTAAAATGACCCCTAGCAAAGCCACATGCTGTGGAATAGCCTGATAGCAGTGTAGAGACAGAAAGGATATTTTACCATATTCCCACATATAAAGAACTACGTGTGTGTGTGTGTGTGTGTAACATTTCCTGTGCAGAAATGCTGGTGTTTTTTTCCCAATACGTGTGGTTTTTGCACAGAATAAGTCCCAAGTTATAATTTTTGCACAGGAAACAGCTTGTTCTGCACAGAAAATAACACCTATGCACCAAAAGGCTATTTTGTGCACAGACAATGCTGTTACACAAATAGAAAATGCCCTCACCTGTGGAAATAAAATTTTGAAAAACAAATAAAATTACACATTTGGCACAGAATACATTCTGAACTGGGAATAGTTATCAGATATTGTCATTTTCAAAGCCTTGCACAGAGAGGGAAGTAAAGTTCTAAAATTATTCATTGTTTCCTTCAAGAATGAAACAAATGAAAAATTACATCCCATGGTGTTGACACAGACGGCAGTGTCGCAAGGGCAACTAGGAAGCCGTTATTTCAGTTCCCCAAGGTTCCCCAAATGTGACTGACCTACTGACACTCTAGAGCACTGAAGGAATCTAAAAGGGCAGCTGTCAGATGGAGCCATCTGGCATGTAGTTCCAAGGCCAGGTGTGACTGCTGGAGCATCTGCCCTTGTTGCTCCAGTCCCTCGATCAATTTTGTTGCCCTTTTCTGCCCCTTTCCCCAGACTGCTTTGCCTTCATTCTCAGACTAAGAATCTGGATGCAGCCAGGATGCAACCACACTCACACAGAAGAAGTCAAGAACTTGCTTGAAGCCATTCCAAGATTTGTAGAAACATAGAGGTCTTTACAGAGGCGGAGGAAGAAGAAGGAACTAAAACTATTAAATGAGCACTGACCATTGGTGAATTTGCATGAATAGAGTTTGAAAGAACTTCAGCTATGCTTCCTAGTAAGTATACATCTTCTCAATATCGCTAGGTCCCACTACTCATTGAAAGGGAATTCTGTTTTGAGGCTCTTCCACTACAGTTGGAATACTCTTGGTATGTGTATTTCCCTCTATGAAAATGTTTGGACATTTTTGTCTGGTGTGGAATGCCCACATTCAGTTCTTGGTCACAGAAGGGGAATATGGTATATGGTGATGTTGAGCATCTAGCTATGCACTGGGTTTTGCATTCAGATGCATACCTAGTTGTGCACTGAGTTTTGCGTTTGGCAGTATAATATTGCCATTTAACACAAGGGTTGCACTGCACTATCGTCATGTTATCTGCATGCAGAGATCTATAGTATACAATCCTGACAGAGCATCACAGCTTGAAACTGTGGTGCTCATATGACTGAATTATTGTCCACATTGGGAGGAAGGGAATCAAAGAAGTCTCTGATGCTGGATTTAATATCCCCTTTTACTTTAGAGTTATGTGTGAGTTTGTGTGTGTGTGTGTGTGTGTGTGTGTGTGTGAGAGAGAGAGAGAGAGAGACGGAGAGCTGTTGGGGGATAATCTGTCAAATGAATAATCTCAAGTAGTACAGTACAGAGAAATAATTGCCAATGCTGTGAAAGCCACAGCAAAGTTATGATATCCTGGTCCAGGAAACTGCAAATGGAAGACCAGAGTTTTGCAGGCTATCATAATTGTTCATGCCTTCCACTCTATTTTG
The DNA here is from genome assembly GCF_019175285.1 of Sceloporus undulatus. NCBI lineage: Eukaryota > Metazoa > Chordata > Lepidosauria > Squamata > Phrynosomatidae > Sceloporus > Sceloporus undulatus. The sequence continues at coordinate 242,137,624 of NC_056525.1, forward strand.
TGGGGGGAAAGCAGTTCCAACTGATAGAAATTGCATATATCCTCTCTTGTCCCATATGTGTCATGGGATATTATTGCTAAAATTGTAGCCTTTCAAGAAAGTAAATATGCCAACCATTATCCAGCCTGAGTATCGTTGAATACACATGGACTCTAACTCAGACTTTGCAAACCCACCCACCAAGATGAAAAATCCACCAAACTGGGTTTCTGCCACATTTCATTTCTCTTAAAAGAAATTGTAAGTTCTTTTCCATTAAAATGTGCAAATTTGCCAAATTTTATTTTATTTTATTTTAAAGAAAGGAAACAACACTTTTACACATTTCTAGACAGACATGACCACCACAGTCTTGTAAGGAATGTGATAATTCTAGTTTATTTGTTCTTCATCTATATCTAGGGAGGAAACATCTGTATAAAGGTGACTGAGAACACTTCTTAGGTGATGTCACCTCCATATATAAAACAAACAACAAAGTAAGAAATGTAAAAAAGAAGGAGAGGAGTAAAAGGCACCATTTACCTGAACTAGAATTTATCCTAGGCACAAGAGCTAACATCTTTTTCCTGATTACATATTTCTGCAATCAGTTACTTTAACAACCTCACACATTTGCATATCCCTTAAATGAAATCCAGTGCAGAAGAGAGATAGAGGTGATAGCTGTTTATTGCCAAAAGCCTGACAAAACCAAAATGATGCTTTCTCCTTGTCTGCAACCGTGATTGCTACACGGACTCACAATAGAGTTTGGAAATTAATTTCTCCAACGTAGGAACAGTGGTTGGTATTTATCAAGTTTAGATTTATATTTTCATGTCAAGCCAGCTGGAAAATTGGGTAAAAATCTAAGACTTCATTGAGCAACCAGATGTTGCATCTCAGCCAACTTGTCATAGGCCAATAAATTACACATGCATACACACAAAGCTGTTATTCTGTAAGAATTGGTAGTGTAATCTTTACTGAATCTGAGGGAAGGGGGGAGATTCTGATGAGCAGCAATCTTGCTTTTTTCCTCCATGAACAAAATCAGGTGCATTGTAAAATGTTGTACTAGTTTAACCCAAAATGTCCAAATTATTAGCAAATATTCAGCAGTGACACAAACCAATCTGACAATAAATGCAGGTGGCCATGTATCAAGTGGCAGTTCTCCATGTAACCACTTGGCATATTGTACTTTCAGATAGTAAGGATATCTTTCTCCCCCATTTTGATATCTGGAGCAAATGAAAACCACTTCCTTCACACCAAGAAGGGATATGTGTTGCAGTTATCCTCCATGTTTGGCATTGTTGCACCGATGAATGATGCATGGGCCTTATAGAATGACCTTCTGCTTATACTAAAAAAAAACTTATACTAAAAAGGGGGGGTGGATAGGTACAGGCTAGACAGCTAGCATGATGTAATAGTTTGAGTGTTGGATAAGGAGTCTGGAGACCAGGTTTCAAATCTTGGTTCAGCCGTGGAAACCCATTGGTTGACCTTGGGCAGTCACACACTCTCAGTCTCAGAGGATAGCAATGGCAAACCCCCTCTGAAGAAACTTGCCAAGAAAACTCCATGAAAGGGTCACCTTAGGGTTGCCATAAGTTGGAAACAACTTAAAGGTACATAACAACAACAACAACATCTATGGGTTTCGGTATAATGGTTAGGTCCAACTAGAGTAGACCCATTAATTACATAGCATGGAGGCAACATGGATCTCAAGAGGACCCTTTTTTTCCCCATTGCTAATGGAATGTAAAATTTTATTTCCTGGAGTATCCAAATGGCCAGAAGGAAGAAAATGCTGCCTGCATGAATATCCCTCCACATCACCTGAACTGAGAACAAAAGCATTTTGACAAAATGCTGGCTTGGGACTAATGTCTTCATAATTTTATCCTCCTGTATGATTTTTAACATTTTTGCCTGGTGAAGAAGCTAGTGGATCTTCGAAAGCTTGCAACTTGTATTTTGTACATTTTGGTTGGCCCCATAATTGCATCACTATTTTGTAGATTTGGGGTGCTTTGCTACATGGCCAACATGGCTACTGTTGGATAAAGTACATACATGTTAACATAGAAAGATTTCAGTTGAAATACTGGTAGTGTAAGTTCACCCATAAAAGTGGTTGGATATTTTTTTTCTAATGCAGAATGGCTATACTCAGTTCAAAGTTGGAGAAGCAGAGTTCGACATGGATGTGAATTTTGTATGGCTGTTAATTGCCAATGCAGGTGCTCAATGGCATCACAATTTATTAACAAGGTGGTATTCTTTAACCTCTGTGTAACTCAACCTTCTGCCACACTGTAGAATTAGTGCAGTTTGACACTGCTTTAACTATCATGGCTCCATTCTAGGGAATCCTGGGATTTGTAATTTGTTGTGGGACCTGAGCACTCTGAAAGAGAAGGTGACATATCTCACAAAATTACAAATCCCAAAATTCCATGGAACTCAGACAGGGTAGTTATAGAGGTGTCAAACCATATTAATTCTTTGGTGTAGATGCAGCCCATGTGCATGTAAATTTATGTTCCATCTCAATGTAGGATCTTGGTCTCCAGAGATTTAATGTGTCAATTCTACTTATGAACAACACCTGGATTTACTTCATTTAGGGATTAAACAGACTGGCATAAAGAGCTAGCCTTGGGGTGGGGTGGGGTGGGGTGGGGACATGGTGTCTGCACACCAGCCAGCCAGATGCTGCCTCCATGCTGCCTGTCTGATGGTGAGTGGCATCATAGAATCATAGAATCATAGAACCATAGAGTTGGGAGAGAGACCACAATGACCATCCAGTCCAACACCCTGCCATGCAGGAAATCCATATCAAAGCATCCCTGACGATGGCCATCCAGCCTCTGCTTAAAGACTTCCAAAGAAGGAGACTCCACTACACTCTGAGGGAGTTTGTTCCACTGTCGAACAGCCCTTACTGTTAGGAAGTTCCTCCTAATGATCAGCTGGAATCTGTTTTCCTACAGTTTGGATCCATTGTTCCTGGTCCTGTTCTCTGGAGCAGCAGAAAACAATCTTGTTCCCTCCTCGATCTGACACCTTTTCAAATATTTAAACAGGGCTATCATATCACCTCTAAATCTTCTTTTATCCAGGCTAAACATCCCCAGCTCCCTAAATCGTTCCTCATAGGACATGGTTTCCAGACCCTTCACCATTTTAGTTGCCCTCCTTTGGACACGCTCCAATTTCTCAGTGTCCTTTTTGAATTGTGGTGCCCAAAACTGGATACAATATTCCAGGTGGGGCCTGACCAAAGCAGAATACAGTGGCACTATTACTTCTCTTGATCTAGACACTATACTTTTATTGATGCAGCCTAAAATTGTATTGGCCTTTTTAGCTGCCGCATCGCATTGTTGACTCATCTTCAACTTGTTGTCTACTTGGACTCCCAGATCCCTTTCACATGTTGTCTCCTTAAGCCAGGTGTCCCCCATCCTATATCTGTGCATTTTATTTTTCTGCCCTTAGTGCAGTACCTTACATTTCTCTGTGTTGAATATCATTTTGTTAGCTTTGGCCCAGCTTTCAAGCCTATTCAGGTCATTTTGAATTTTGATCCTGTCCTCTGGAGTATTAGCTATTCCTCCTAATTTGGTGTCATCTGCAAATTTGATAAGTATGCTCCCAGTTCTGTCATCCAGGTCATTGATAAAGATGTTGAATAGCACTGGGCCCAGGACAGAGCCCTGTGGGACCCCACTGGTCACTTCTCTCCAGGATGAAAAGGAGCCATTGTTGAGCACCCTTTGCGTTCGGCCGGTCATCCAATTACAAATCCATGTAACTGTTATTTTGTCTAGCCCGCATTTTACAAGCTTGTTTGCAAGAATGTCATGGGAAACTTTGTCAAAGGCCTTACTGAAATCAAGATATACTATATCCACAGCATTCCCTTCATCTACCAAGCTAGTAATTTTATCAAAGAAAGAAATTAGATTTGTCTGGCATGACTTGTTTCTCTGAAACCCGTGTTGACTTTTTGTGATTATGGCATTGCCTTCTAGATGTTCACAGACTCTCTGTTTAATTATCTGCTCTAGAATCTTTCCTGATATTGATGTCAAACTAACTGGACGATAATTGTTGGGTTCCTCTTTGTTCCCCTTTTTGAAGATGGGGACAACGTTTGCCCTCCTCCAGTCTGCTGGGACTTCTCCTGTTCTCCAGGAATTTTCAAAGATTATAGCCAATGGCTCCAATATTACATTTGCCAGTTCTTTTAATACCCTTGGATGGAGTTCATCTGGTCCTGGAGACTTAAATTCATTTAGATTAACAAGGTATCCCTCTACTATCTCTTTATTTATTCTGTGCTGAAATTCCCCTATTCTGTCCTCTGCTCCATTATCTTCAGGTTCATCACCCTTTTCCTTTTCTGAGAAGACTGAGACAAAGAAGGTGTTGAGGAATTTTGCCTTTTCTCTGTCTTCTGTTAGCATTTTGCCATCTTCTCCATGCAGTGGCCCTACCATTTCCTTCTTCTTCCTTTTGCTGTGGACATATCCAAAAAATCCCTTTTTATTCTTTTTAACCTCTCTAGCAAGCCTGAGTTCATTCTGCGCTTTAGCTTTTCTGACTTTACCCCTACACATGCCTGCTATTTCTTTGAATTCCTTTTTTGTGATTTCCCCCTTTTTCCATTTCTTATACATGTTCCGTTTCAAACTTAGCTCGGTTGAAAGTTCCTTAGTCATCCATCCTGGTTTCTTGAGACACCTCCCGTTTTTCTTTCTCACTGGAACTGTTTGAAATTGTGCCTTCAGTGTCTCCCTTTTGAGAAAGTCCCATCCATCCTGAACTTCCTTCCCTTTTAGTATTTCTGACCACAGGATCACCTTCAATACGTCTCTCAGTTTACTGAAATCCGCTCTCCTAAATTCTAGAATGCATGTTTGGCTATGCCTGGCTTCTCCTTTCCATTGTATAACAAACTCCAGGAGAACATGATCACTTCCACCTAATGATCCCACCACTTACACCCCATTAACCAAGTCATCCCTGTTGGTCAGGATCAGATCCAAAATAGCTGAACCCCTTGCTGCCTCTTCCACCTTTTGTACCATGAAATAGTCTTCCAGGCAAGCGAGGAATTTGCTAGACCTTGTGGATTTGGCTGAGTTTGACTTCCAGCAAATATCAGGGTAGTTGAAGTCGCCCATCACTACTACATCTCTCTTTTCTGACTGTGTGGTCATCTGTTCTAGAAAGATATCATCCAATTCCTCAGTCTGACTTGGGGGTCTGTAGTAGACTCCCACTGTAACATCCTTGTTGTTTTCCTCCTCTTTGATTCTTATCCAGATGCTCTCCACCTGGTTTCCATGATTGATGTCCTGGATCTCTTCACTGGTGTAAATATCTCTGACATATAGTGCTATTCTTCCTCCTTTTCTGTTTGGCCTATTTCTCTTAAAAAGGTTATACCCCTCTATTTCCCCATTCCAATCATGAGACTCATCCCACCAGGTTTCAGTGATGCCTATTATATCATATTTGCTTTGTTGTACTAGGAGTTCAAGATAATCTTGCTTATTTCCCATGCTCTGTGCATTAGTGTAGAGGCATCGCAGACCACAAGTCCCATTTACTTGTTGCTTGTGCAAGTTTATTTGCCTCCCACTGTTGCGTCCTTGCACTTTTTTTCTTGTTTCCTCTATTTCTGTTTGACTATTTTCTCCAGCCCTTTCGCCTTCCTTAATATTGTCTCCCTTCCCCTCGGAACTCAGTTTAAAGCCCTCCTGATCAAGTTCTTGAGACTGTTGGCAAAAACATTTCTTCCAACTGGCGTGAGATGCAACCCATCCGTTGCAAGAAGTCCCTCCTCATGGAACCGCAGCACATGATCAAAGAATCCAAATTGTTCTCGGCGGCACCATCTGCGAAGCCAGTTGTTCACATCTGCTATTTTCCTCTCCCTTCCCGGACTGTGCCCTTCAACTGGCAGAAGAGACGAGATGACAACCTGTACATCCATTCCTTTCAGCTTCCTACCAAGCGCCTCGTAATCCCTTTTGATGTTCTGAAGGCTGTGTCTTGCAGTATCGTTGGTTCCCATGTGGACCAAAAGGAAGGGGTATTGGTCAGTAGGCTTGACCAGTCTTGTCAGCCTCTCTGTCACATCACGGATCTTTGCCCCAGGGAGACAACACACATCTGGAGACATCATGTCAGGCCTACAAATCATTTCTTCTGTACCCCTCAGCAAGGAGTCTCCCACTATGACCACATGCCTCCTCCGAGGTTTAGCAGCGGATGTTCCCTTGGGTGGGACTCTCAGGCTTGCCTGCTCTCTCCCTGAAGTCTGTCCATGCTGCTCTTCTTCATCCTCCTTGATAAGGGAAAGAGCTTCGAATCGATTCTCTAGCTGCAAGCTCCCCAAACAATCCCTTCTTGGCTTACTTCTCTGTGTGACATTCCTCCAGCTGTCTGCCTCCTGTGTATGTGAAGTGACCCCCTCCACTCCAGCATCTTCCTCTGCGTGATATTCGTCCAGGATTGTTAGTTCTGCTGTGTCCAGAAAATCCTCCTGCTCCCTAATATGCTGAAGTGTAGCTACTCTGGACTCTAGCTGCTGCACTTTCTCCTCCAAGAGGGCTACCAACTTGCACTTAGGGCATGTGAAGTTCTCCACGTCTGTAGGCAAGAAAAGAAACATCCCACAAGTGTCGCAGGTGACCGCAGTGGTTCTGTCAGTGTCCATACTGAAAAGTCTTAGGAAATTACTGGAACAAGACTGTGGGCTTCCTCCTAAAAAAAGAAATCCTCCAGAAAACACCACCTTAAAGCCCTTGATGTTTCGCCGATTTCTGGCAGTGAGCTCAATCAACTCTGCCTCTGTTGTAGATCTCCTTGGAAAAAAAGAATTCGAGCGCTATTAGGCGCGCGGCTCTGGGAGGAGTGATATAGAGCTAGTCTGCTAGCTCCTCCCTCTAGTGAGTCACAGATGACTCACTGAAGCTCCACCCCCTCTGGAACATGCACACTCCCCCTAGAGTTTTTAAAGTAATTTAAACAGTCACCACTCAAAATGGCTGCCCAGCTACCTCTCTCCTCCTCCTCTGTGTAGCAGGAACTGTGTCTTTGGTGCAGCTCTTACACACAATGTGCGAAAGAAGTGGTGAAAAGTCATTGCTTCCGTGGCTAGGGTGGCTTTTATGTGGTTCAAAAAAGAGCTGCTTTTTGCTGCTCCTTTTTGCATAATGGAAATGACAAATTGGGGCCACAGCATGTAGATGCCTCAGCCCTGATCTGGCGATGAAAGAGGCCCTTAGGGGTGGTCTGTTCAACCCCTTAGTCAATATGAAGCTCCATAACAAACTAAACTGTGAAAATCCTGCTCAGTGTGTATTATATGATTTTATAAGGCTTTACCAGCATTCTTATTTCAGAATGTACAAAGAGCCCTGCTGGATCAGAACAAAGAACTATATAGTTCAGAAACTTGTTTTCCTCTGCAGCCACACTGAAACTCATAAAAGAGGACATGACTGTGCTCCTTTTCTTGCTCCCCAATAATTGGCATGACATTATATACGTTCCCTGATGCTGGGGTAATATATAGCCATCATGACTGCTTGCCAATGATAAGCCTGAACCTCCATGATTTCCTTTTCAAATCCCAAAATGGGTGCTGCTAAAAAGGGTGCTACCATTGGGAAAATAACAGAGAATAAAATCAACCACCTGGAAAACAGTAAAACAGTAGAATGAAATGACTTTAAAACACTGTTTTATTTTTCTAAATGGTTTATATAAATAACAACCATGGTGACACCTCCCACACCTTTTGGACAGGTGATTGTCTTCTCAAAATTGATGCCATAGACGTGCCATAATCTGCTGTAGCTTCTCTGTGAGGAAGCCATCTCTTTAAAAATGTTCATTTGAATACTGTTTATTTTGATATCTCAACTTGTGTGGGGGTTACACGGAAGGGTGGCAGTGGAGGTTGCTGAAGCTTTCAGGTTGCAAGCTGTTTGAGTGATTCACAATTGTTTTTATATTATATAAGACACCTGTAGTGACTGCTCATTGGAGGGTAAAAGCAGCAGAAAGACATCATAAGGCTGGAAGGCTGTTGGTGCTTCACATTGACCTAGTGTTTTTGTTTTGTTTTTTGACAGGAGAAAGAAAAAATATGATGTTAGATTCATAGGCCTACATTTTGTCAAGGTGCTGTTTCTGGCATCTTAACATCTTAATGGAGAACAACAGCAACATCTTGACAAAATTTAAGCCTGTGACTCTAACATTGTCATATTTTTCTTTCTCTGATACTTAAAATCTTTGCCTGATGAAGAAGCCAGAGGAGCTTCTAAAACTCATATCATGTATTTTCTGCATTTTGGTTGGTTCTGTGGATTTTGGATTGTATTGTATTTTGCTGTTCCCAAGCAGTTTAGAAGCTGGAAGGGCACCTTTTTCTCCTGACGGGGGGGGGGGGGGGCTTCTCTTCTTCCCTGCTGCCCAAATCTGGCTGAAGAATTGGTGGCTAGAGGCTGCCCCTTAAGGGCTGTTTGCACAGCCCCTAACTAACTAAGACAAAAATCTGGACTTCAGAACTGGAGGTGCCTTCTCTTTTGATCATGAAACACATTGTACAGTATGTCCCACTTTAGGGGTTGAAAGAGCTCATTGTACTCACCATGGCATCCTAAATACAAGGAGAATACAATGGGCCATTTTACAACTGAGGTTTGATATTCTTTCATAGAGTCCAAACAGACAGGCCAAAATAAAGCCAGAATAAGAGGCCAGAAGCAGCACCAAAGCTGCTTTATTTTGCATGTGGCGAATCATTTAAACAGCATACCTCCAAAGTGACCCAAAGGAACTTTATTTTGGTCTGTCTGTTCAGGCCCAATGTCACCAAGAGCCAGAGTATTTCCACTTGTCAATATCTGGTTAATGAGTATCTGCTTCATTTCAAATCATGCTTGCCTAAATGCGATTTCAATCTGCACACAAACACAAAACACTTTATAGCTATCTTTATCTAAGATGTACAAAGATTAAAATGAATGAAAAGATTTTATGTATCCCTACTCTTCCTGCTCTTAAATTGACTGGGGAAAAAAATGTCTTACGGCATTGGTTTTCAAATGATGGGGCATCACCATATGTAAAAGTCTGAATACTAGTGTCTTATGAGATATCACCAGAAAGAAAATTAATGACAGAAGAAGCTGAATTATTAATATTTGCACATACAAATCCTAATATACCTGTGAAGGCAGGTTTTTTTAAAAAAAGAAGAAGAAAAGAAATGTTTATTTTGATTAATTTTATTCAAACAGTACAAACAAGTGTCTACAACTGACTTTTGTAAAGTATAATTACAGGATTCTAATCTTCAAAGTGATATAATTCAAATCAACTCAGTTTTGTTAAAAAAAACAAGAAAGCAAAACCAAACCAAAAAACCCCAGTGTGTTTGTAAGAACAAAATTAGATTTTTTTCATCTGCTGCTCTAAACTAATTACTAGGTTTTTCCCCCTGTAGCTTTTAATAACCTCATAATATGGATATGTGCCTAGATGACAGTTCAGTCAGGCAAGCCAAAGGAAACCATAAGAAGATAGAAAGAATTAAGAAAACTGTTATTAAGGTTTGTAAACCCATTGCATCAGCCATTTTCTTCCAAAGCAGCCTCTAGCTTTTCATTTTTCTCCCTCTTTCCCACTCTCTCTGTCATATGCACTCCTATATACCTAATGACAAGCTGCTGGCATGTAAGTGGGGTAGTCCAAAGACTTCTCAAATTATGCAGATGAAACATTCAGTGAAAAGCTGCATAGAACAATCTGAAGTTGTATTTGTCTCCCTTTTCCCATGAAATGTGTCCACACTTCACAGTCTGATACTATTTGAGTGACCATGGCACTAACCTCATGGTGCGTTATATTAATCTCATCTCACAGCACTTTAACTGTGATAGCAATTTAAATCCACAAAACTACAATTCCCAAAATTATGTAGAATGGAGATCCCATGAAATCCTAGGATTTGTAGATTGGTGAGACACTTTAAAATTCTTTCCAAGAGATCTCCACTGTATAGCAAATTCTAACTACAGTACCTCATTGTCAGTGTTGTGTGCAGTAATTTCTGACATACGGCGACCCTAAAGTGGTTTTCATGACAAGATTGTTTTTCAGAGGGGTTTTTCTTTTGCCTCCTTTTGGGGCTGAGGGAGTGTGACTTCCCCAAGGTTACCCAGAGAGTTTCCATGACCAAGCAGGGATTTGAACCCTGGTCTCTGGAATCATAGTTCTACACTAAAACTACTACACCGAACAGGTTCTCTTCTAAGTGCTTCATTAAAAAACAAATCCACAGGATGGAACCTTGACATTTAAAGTGGCATCAAAGTGCTATAACTGTATAATGTGGATGCTCTGCTGAGCTTTACAGTTTTAATAACAGTACTTTCACATTCAGTGGTACTACTGACTCTGATGTCAGTGGGTTGTTGTAACCACTCTAAACATTAGTCACAACTTTTAAAGAGTTGTCAGAGGCCTTCATAGCCAGCATCCATATTTTTTTGTGGAGTTTTGGCGCAATGTGGCCATATTCTGGAAAGGTTTATTCATAGAAAAGTTTATTCCAGTGAGGATGCCAGCCACAGATGCTGGAGAAGCATCAGGAATAAACTCTTCCAGAATACAGCCACATAGCTCAAAAACCCCACAAAAAAACATTAAAGAGCTGCTTCTGAGCACTGTCTTTTAATGTTTCAGATTGATTCTTGGTTGGATTCATCACCCCAGTGTGGTTGAAGAAGCCACACATGTGAATGGTTCACACTTAACCAGTGGTAATAAGGTAACTCAAGCGGGGTACAGGCTGCCATAAAGCGGTGTACCAGTGCCAATTCTAGGGTTAGGGAGTGTGCACCAATAGCACGCTCCCTAACCTGAGTTCGTGTGGACAGTGCTGTTGTTACGCAGTGCCGACCACACAAAGTGTGTGATGACAACATCACGCATGTACCACGTCCAAACGCCGTGGTGTGTGCGTGACATGTCCGCTCAGTCCGGGCTGCTTATGGTGGCCTGGCTGCAGCGTGGGAACAAGCTCTGAAATGGATCTCCTTTTCGCTGTGAGCATCATTCCCGCGGCAACCAAACGGCCATGGGAACAATGCCAGAGGAGAAACGGGCCGGGTGGTTTCTTTCTCCCATGGCTGTAGCTCCCGGGGTGTCCAAGGGCATGAAGCCCTAAGGACACCCCTTTTCCAGACCACAGAGAAGCGGCATTTTGCCCTGCTTCCAATCTGGTGGCAACAGGGATGCCTACAGGCCACCCCTTTGGGGCGGTCTGTACCACACCTCACTTTGACCAAAAGCTGTCACAGAGACATAGAGTGTGAAGTAGGTGTATTTCTGCTGGCAACTGGGCAGGAAACTCACAGTATAGTTGGGGATGGAGAGATCTTTGGACCTCATCACATTTCCCAAAATTGTCAAAACCTAGTACAGCTTGATCTCAGAACAGGGCAGAATTAAAGAATGATCAGACTCAAATCTGATTCCAATCAAGTATAAATTAGCTTTATAAAAGTGAAATCATTTTGTATATAGGGAGGAGAATCTTGTTCATTGGGAAAATCAATAGTTGCAGAAGAGAATGTGTTAATTTGTTAAAAGAATAGGAACCAGAAGACATTCTTGGACATATGCTCTTCATCTGGAGGAAAATGAGGAAAAGTATGGGTGGGAGAGACAGGCAGAAACAAAAAGTAAGAAAGCAAGAGAGAAATGTATCTTTAAAAGTATCCATGTAGTTTGGCTTTTGAAATGTGATGATTAAAAGCAGCTCAGAAAATAAAATCATTTAAATGCCTCATAACACATCAGGCATATAGCTATCCTCTGTCTCCAGATCAAACTTATCAGGGAGGTGGAAAATGGGAGAATGAGTGGATCATCTAGCTTTTTCACCATTATTATGACTATAGTCTTTTCTTTTTTATGCAGATGTTCTTCAAACAGTCTAGATGAGTAAAAACGGCAAATTTATGCCTGTTTTCAGAGGCATTTACTTTTTAATTAAGACTCATCGAACTACAGATGCATGTTTTTTTGTGCTCCACTTTCTGATTGTGTTTCTTGTACCAACACAGTCCTTCTTTAATGGCCTGTCAATGAACCATGATATAAAAAGACAGACAAGTCCATGGATGGAGCCAAACCTATTACGTTTATGCTGTTTTCCCACATCTAATCCCTCAATAATACACCACCCCCCTGAATCTATTAGCATCAACAATTCAATTAGATACTATTGCCTAATCAGGACTTGTTAACAGGATCAGTTTATCCAATGGCAAGAACTCATTCATGCATTCCCAATATCTGATATACGGTAAAGAGGTCAGGCAGAGTCTAGTGGAAATTGAAAGTGAAGAAAAAGAGCCAATGGAGAACTCTGTTGTCTCACTTCAAAGGTATTTTTGATTCTACAAAGTGACTTTGTATATCTGTTTTGAGAAATAGCAGAAAGTGTTGCTCTGCACTTGGAGTGACTCAGTCGATACTCTTAAATCTCTCCATGGATATTCCTACCATTCATCTAGTAATTTCAAGAGGTTCACTAATGGTCTCCAAAGCAGTCATTAGCTAAATCCAGGTCTCCATACATTTATGAAGGATTTATTGTTTCTTTGTGTCACATGTAGCATTTCACTACATGGGGAGGACCTATCAAATTGTTGCTTTTCCATTTTAAAACTGACCAAGTTGCAAAATGTTAGAGACATGACTGAAGGTTTATTAAATCCTTGTTACTTCACAAGATCTTTATAGGTCACTGTGAGTCTTTCATATATCGATCAGGTCTTCCAGCCTGCCTAGTGACAATAATGACCAAATTCAAAGATATAGCCATTCTAGTCTGTAGAATCAGTATGTAGAGAGATCTTGTAGCACCTTTGAGACTACTGAAAAAAAGAAGCAGGTAGCACGAGCTTTTGTAGATTTAACTCTACTTCCTAAGATGCATCTGGTGGAATGAAAAGCCGGGGACAGACTTATATATGCCATTGGTGTGTGAGAATGGAAATGGCCACAACAAATTGAAATGAACTGGCAAGTCCAGTTTTAACAGTGGTAGTTTGTGAATAAAAGCATTGGAAATTTGCCTTTGTGTGTGGAAATGAAGTGGCAAGTTCAGTTTGGTTCTTCCAGTCTCAGTTTTTTACTTTCTTTTATTCTGTATCCTCTTTTTACTTGTGCTGGTCTATGCCCATAATAAAGATTCTATCTGTCTGTCTGTCTAGCATGCAGGTGAAGAAAATAGATGAATGTAGGATGAACCCATGAGGATGGGGTTAAATAGTGTTGAAATGTGTATCAGGAAGCTGTTATCTTTGTTCAATCCATTGCCGGTGGACTGTAGACTGTGGATTTCAGTCTATTTCTGAAATCAATCTATTTATACCATACTGTTATAAATGTATAAGTCAAGCTAGTGCACTTGTATCTGTTCAACAGGTTGCTAGCCCAAAGTGGTAAGCCTTGACATTGGAAATCCAACAAATTTATCTTTCTCTGATAATAAAATAATTTTGTACTGATCTGTTCATAAGTTTACTTAAGAAAGGCTGCAAAGGTTTTTCCTAGTCACCTACAAATAAAGGACATCAAAGTATCACATATGCTAGGTCTTTAATAAACTTCCAGTCATAAAGAAAAATTATTTCATTATAAGGTAATAGTAAAGGTCACAACATTATTAATAAGAAGAAATTGCCTATGCAGCAGCAAGATAGGACAAGCAAGCATCTCCTTTGAGAAGGACTTTGCAGCTCTGAACTGTGAATGCAAAAGGCCCATGGTGCATCAATGCCTCCCCCAACAGGCCACATCCCTCTGGCAGCACTGGCTAGCACTCTCGGTGTTGTGTCCTGGTTTGAGTACTGGAGCATTGAACTCCGGAGACCAGGGTTCAACTCCCCACTAAGCCATAGAAATATTTTCTCTCAGTCTCAGAGGGGGGCAAAGGCAAACCTGCTCGGAACCAGTCTTGCCAAGAAAACCCCTTGATAGGGTCACCTTAGGGTTTCCATGTCAGAAATTACTTGAAAGCAGGCAACAACCACAACTATGGGTGAAAATGAATATTTTTACTCAGCATTCTTCCCATATTTGAGAACATGTATCAGATTATTTCTTTTCTGGGGAGAGAAAGATGTACATCTTTTTATGCAAAACATATTTTTCTGTACAGAAAGCATGTATTTTGTGCACAAAAGGGTATCTTTCTATATATGAAAAAAAAAATCCTCTGAACATTTGAATACACAAAATTCTTATTCCTCACCTATTTTCAACTGGGAAAAAAATAACAGGGAATATTCTTACTGGCCACCAGCAAGTCTGAATTGTCCATTTAAATGTTCACTAAGGAATGCAGGTATATTCTGGCTTTGCCTGTGTAAGTTCATCTCCAAGATACAAACACACAAGCAAAGCATTTGTTGGAAAACACATGTGTCTTGACCTTCTACACTCAGTAGGTTTGCCCCAGCTGCAAGCAATTTCTATCTGGAAACAGAAGCATTTTTAAAATCGAGCCAAAACTCAACAGAAAGAAGTCAAAACAAAGCCAAACAACAATCCCATCGGCGGAATAATAGGGCGACATGAGGTTTTTAATTAAGCTTTGATTCACCTTGGGATGTGGAAAATTTCTGTTTGTACTGGCAACATGAAAAATTAATGGCAGTGTATGCTTTGAATGGAGATAAAAGCAGGACCTCTCCATTCAATGTCATGCTGAAAGTCCAGGGAGGGCATTGCTGCCAGTTAGCTTTGGTGGCTTCTGCTGTTTTTGCTCTAAGTGATTTATAGTCTTGCTTCTTGTTCTGCCATAGTGTCATATGAGTCCAATGCAGCCTGTGTCAGAGGCTGGCTGTTCACCAGCTGGGGCAAAACTAAGAACAATAACTAGCTTGCTGATAGGAACATCCTACGGAAACCATAAGACACCCATTTCAAAGGAGCAGAATTGGCTGTTCACATACTTCCAGAATGAATTCAAGGTGCTAGTGGTAAAACCAAAACCGATATGGTAGCTTGAGACTTGAAGGACCACTTCTTCCTCTATATACTTGTCAAAGGACTGATCTCTAAAGGACAGCTCCTCCTTTATGCCCCATCACTGAGAATGACAAAGGACGGTCTTCTCTTCTGTGGAATCCTAGCTGTGGAATGGCCCCTTTGCAACTGGTACAATTGTGGGATTCATTCTGGCACTAAATGAATGCAATTTTGAAAAGTCAAAGACTTTGGTAGGATGTGTCTCTCCACATCCCCTCCTTGTCAGGGTTTAAACCAATTTGAATTGCTTTAAAAGAACAAAATATAACACATAACAAAACATGGCAAATGGGATATTTATCCAAATAGATCACTAACTGTACTAAATGTTATTGCCAGGAAACCTCAGGTGGCATGGACCGAACAGTGAAATGTATACAACTATGACATGAGTGCCAGGGCTGTTACTGCAGGAGAGAATTTATAGTAGCAGAGAGGGCCAGTCTGCATGACATCGGCTTGACAAGGAATCTGGACAATGCAGAGCCCAATCCCTCAGTCTGGTACAAACAGACAAGATTACATCTGGTCCATTCAGTACCAAACCTGGGGCATAACCCTTTTAAAATGGAGTTTTGTTTTTTTAAATTCATTCATTGGTTTGGATCTTCCTGGAAGAGCCAGAGCCCTCTATTTCAATGCTGGGTGATGGTTTAAAATGAATCCCACTGTGCCACCTGGCATGAGGTCATAATAGGGCATCCAGCCATGTGATCAAGGCTGAGTGCCTTATTCTGACTCAGAACAAAGCAATATACCATGACAGCAGGCAGCACAGTGGGATACATATGTGAACAGCCACTTGACATCAAAATGGAGGGCCCCAGATAAAGTTGGAAGGTTGAGTAGCTCTAGGTCCAGGATGTTCCAGGCTGCTCCCAGGATATTCTCACCTGTTGAAAACTTTACTAGTTGGACAGATAAGAATTCCCACAATGCTTAGCAAGTGAAGCTCCACTTGTTAACATCCTTTCTTGTTGTTGTTGCTGCTGCTGTTTGCTTTCAAAGCATTTCCAGCTAATGCTCCAAAACTATCATGGGTTTTTACTGACAAGTTTCTTCAGAGAGCAGTTGCTATTGCCATCCTCTGAGGCTGAGAGACTGTGATTTGCCCAAGTTCACCCAGTGGGTTTCCATGGCTGAGCAAGGATTCAAAACTTGGTCTACTAGGTCATAGTCCAATGCTCAACCCACTATGCTGCTACAATCTCTCAAAAGTGGAGGAGTCTTGTGTTTCTTGGCATCTGGCCACACAGCAATTTAGTTAAGTTTTTACTTAGTTAATCTATTAACTTCAATTGAAATAGTTAAGCTGTTCCTTCCTGTATCTCAGATGTATTTTTCCCTTCTCAGTCTCTTATCTCACAAGGCTGCAATAATGGCTTTGTTTTTCTCAGAGCTTCTCTTCCCTTTCTGGTACCCAGCAGTTTAAGGTTCTGCTCTGGTTCTGAATGCAGCCTTCATGTCCAATTAGCCAACTGCTTTCCTCCAGCCACCTGGTTATTTCATACCCATCTAGCTGTCCTCTGAACTGTGAATGAACTGTTCATACAACAACCTTTGAACTCCATTGGGAATTAGAGAAGAGGAGAAGGTAGATCAGAAATAGCTCAAGGAGAAAATGACAGAATGCTTTAGAGTGGGAAGCTTGAGATACCATGAAGAACGTGATTTAGAATTTGACTGAGTTTTCTTGCTGTCATTGTGTAAAGGGAGGAATGGTTAAATAACTGCTTCTCCAAAGCATGGGAAAGTAGGCCATAAAAGGCAAAAAGAAACAGCAAGGCTTTAAAACTTGTATTAATTGAGTAGAACACAAAGGACTGTTGGTGTCTTCTATAATAAATAATATAATAAAATTTATTTATATCCCGCCTCTCTACAAAATGCAATCGAGGCAGCCTATGTGTGTACCTTCCCCTACAAAAGCAGTTGAACATTTTTTTGTCCAATGAGATTCAGACATTCTTCACTTTGGATATCTTTGGTATCTTTCCACATCAGCCTTATTAAATTCTGGATTCAAAATTGTCACAAACAAATATTAAAAGCAAATTTAGGAGCTTATCGTACTGGCCCTGAAATGGGCCCCGTGCATTTTAAACATGCATGTGCATGGGTGTGCACAGAACAGGATGAGGCCAAGAACCCCATTTTATCACACACTGGAATGCTGCCTTTGCCGCCGGGCGTTCCAGTTGCGTCCCCATTCCGTCCCAGAGGGCGCCATTTCTAAGAACTGTTCTAAAGGCGGCATTCCAGCATGCGATAAAATGGGGTTCTTGGCCCCATCCTGTTCTGTGCACGCCCGCACGCGTGCACGTTTAGAACACACTGGGCCTGTTTCAGAGCCAGTATGATAAACTCCTTAGTAGCTTCTCCTCTTGGTGAAAGTCAAAAGACATGCAGATTTTTCAGACAACATTCTCCAAATTCATATTAGGATAACATATTTATCAAGTCAATTTGAACATTTTTTTTTAATGAAAGTTTTCAGGTAAGCTGGTGAAGTTGGGTAGTTGTTCTTCCACAGTGAAATTATGAATAAAACTTGGATGAATTTTCAGCATGACTGAAACTGCTTCCTTAGAGGTGGCAGGTGTAAATCCTGAGAAGTTTTGAAATCCAAATTAGAAACCTTTCCATTTTTCCTGAACATAAATAAGGAAATGTATTATTTATTATTATTTTTTTAAAAAATAGCCTTATTCATTTCTGACCAGTAATAATAAATGAGTGTTTTGCAATCCATACCTCATTCAAATACAAGGGATTAAATTGAGGCCGAAGTCATCATCTAACCCCCCCCACCCCCAAATCAAAGATGGGCGATATCGTATTATGTTTAAATATAAATTCAAAAATTGTGCATACTTTAGAGTTCTTCTGATTTCTTAGAAAGGGTGGCTGGAGAGCTTACTTAAAACAAACTCATTAAATTAATTCAAATTTAAATTACTGCATGTATTTGAAGATCCAACCTTGTAGTTTTCTTCTTCTTGGCACATCTCTGTTCCCAAAGGATAGATAGCCCAAATGAAATCAGCTTTGTGGTGCAAAGACCTGAATGTACAGGTACAAATGTACATATTTACATATGCAAATACCATTTCATGAATGCCAGACAAGCACTATGATGTTTCTCCAGGGGTGTATGAAACACACGACACAGACAGACAGACAGACAGACAGACACACACACACACAGAGATAAAGTCTCACAAACAGATACAGCTTCATTTAACAGGAGAAAAACATTCTTCTGCAGTGCAAGTATAGACTAGAATCATGCTGGTCTTTTATGGGAACCAAACTATTTAAAATACATTCAGTATGGCATGTCTGTATTCAATGCAAGGTTGCAGAAGAAGAGTTGTGTATTCAGCACCATCCTACATGGCTGCACATTTCCACATGGATGCACATATGTGTTTTTCAAGGATGTGCTGAATGTGGTTGTTCTTTGTGCATGGACACACTGAGTACAATTGCACATGAAACACAGTGCACATAGAACATACCAATACATGTGCAAATTTGGTTTCATAGTCAGTTGTGCAGTGAATTGGTACTGTGCAAATGTCATGTAGCTTCAGAAGCATACATTTTTGCTCTGGCTGGAATTCTGTTTCTTATTCCCAACTAGACTAGACCCAATAAGTAAATATGAATTGTGCAGTGGGTTTACTCTAGTTAGGAGTAACAGCAGAATTTAAGTGTGTGTCTCTTCAGTGTGGCATCTTGGCCAAATGTGAGACACATCATAGATTTACCATATATGGAATGTGGGGAATAGAATACTGAAAACCTCAGAGAGCTAAGCATGCCAACTCTAAACCAAATAGGTCTACTATATCAACACTTTTTCCTTAACCTTTAAAGGGATGAGAAGCCAATCATTAGAGTAAATAAGGTCCTCATTGATTTTAATAGTGTTCAACTGATTTATACAAGGGCTAATTATTTCAAATTGACTTCTATTGATTTGTAGCTAATTAGATTCAAGTAAAAGCTCTGTGATTTGCATTGAACAGATTAAATTGAGCTTGCTAATTACATTGGACTGAAATGTGTCTGGTGTGAGTAGTATTCATTGAATGAACAATGCTCATGCACATATATTCACATACACATACACATACTTACATACAAGAGAGTGGGGATATACCCCCTGCTTGATGTCATGCCCAGCCAGGTTGAGGACTCTAAGGATGAAGAGGCTGAGCTAGAGCCTCAACATGGACCTGTGCCAGAAGCTGAGCCTGAACCTGGGCCTAGTTTGCCCCTGCCAGCTCTAGCAGAGCATGTGGCTTCCAAGGAGGCTCAGCAGCCAAGCCTCCCAACAACAGAGCCTACAGGCATGGATGAGGGAGAAGGAACAGCAGCACCTGCATTACCTACCTTTGGCCAGCTATGAGAAGAAAGGGATTCTGCTATTCAAAGAGGCTTTATCTAAAATGCCATGGTAATCAACAGCAGTTGGATTCCTGTGGCTTGGAACTTTAAACAGGTGCAGAATGCGTGCCTCAGTTTCAGAGATTATCTGTGGTTACCCTTGATCCTGATCTCCTTTGTTTTCTTGGCTGGAAATCCTGCTCCTTGGATTGCTGGTTGCCTTGTCTCTCTGGACTTCTTGAACTTGGATTTGCCTACACATCTCATCACTCTCTGGAACCCTGAACTTCGGATCTCTCACAACTGTCTTGGTTTGGGCTCTTGGCTGCTCATGCTTGCTTTACTGGACTGCATTAAGTTTAATTCTGGACATTGTTTAATACTGTGTGTTGTTATCAGCCTTCATGGCCATTTTCCCAGGACACTTATCCCTCTTGAATTGTGACACCCAGAAATGGACACAGCATTCCAGGTGAGGTCTGACCAAAGCAGAATAAAGTGGTACTATTGCATACCTCAGTCTCTAAACACTACTGATGCAGCCTAGGATTTCATCAGCTTTTCTAGCTGCTACATGTCATGGCTGACTCATGTTCAATTCGTGGTCCAATAAGACTCCTAGATCCCTTTCACATATGAGTTGATCATATGCCAGTGCTGGAAAAGTCACAGTGAATATTTATTCTTTTATTTGTGATATTTTATTCCTATCTTTCCTCTATGATCTCAAGGCATCACACATGGATCTTTTCCTCTGTGCTACATTCCCTACAACAAAAGTTTGAGGAAGGTCAGGCTCAGAAAGAATGACTGACTCGGGGTCACCTTGTGAATTTCTTGTTTCAGTATGACCCAACACAAGTTGGATGACAAACTCCACATGTACATTTCTAAAATGCACACAAACATGCTTGAGGGGGCATGTCTCCATTAATACACCCATTTAAAGGGAAATGTACAGCAACACATGCACATTTTCCTTTAAATATTGGAACAGACAGGAAGGTTAGGAAACAGGGGGAAAAAGAATGTCTGAAACATGTCCAAACATTGTGACAGCAGAACAGGAGGTGCTCCCCCCCCCACTTTCATCCACAAATTTTTTTAGCAGACCTTTTACAATTTAGAAATAGGTGGTAGAAACATTATCTTTGTTTCCAAATTAAGCTCTCTCCATCATGTTCTCATTTTTTTATTTCATTGTTCATTTTTGTTCATTATCAGTCCCCACCCCCACCAGATACTGTTGGTTTTCCAGTATCCTCTGTACTTTTTAAGAAACACCATGGCTTCTTGAAATACTAGTCATTTTTGAGGTTTCCAGAAAACGCCATCACCAAACCTTTATTGTTACTTGTGGTCACTTCAAGTCAAAAAATATAGAGTGAGTTTTTGGGAAGGGAGGAAAAGGGAATGCAAATTTGAAGTCATCATTTTCTGCAGGCATTTTTCCTATGGAGATACTTTTATGTCTAATTTTCTGGGGCACTGATTCTGTGTAATGAATTAAAACAGTGGCAGGCATCCGGCTGAGAACATTAATTGCTACTTTGCTTTCGAGTACAGATAGAAATATTGGCTTTTAAGTTCTTGTCCCTACCCTTACTATTAGGAGCCAAGACACATAAGGAGGAAGAGAAAGACACCCCTCTGCATTATTTTTGCAGTGACAAGTTGCCCTCTTCTGGACACACCCAACCTTGTCAATATGCCCCTTGAATTGTGACACCCACAAATGGACACAGCATTCCAGATGAGGTCTGACCAAAGCAGAACAGAGTGGTATTATTATTTCTCTCAATCTAGACACTACAATCCTATTAGTGCAATGAGACAATACAAAATGAAAAAGAGAGAGTGCCTGAAGATGAAATTTCCAGGTCCAATGGCACTCAGTGATCTACTGGGGTATAGCAGAGGACAATTGTGAGTAGCACTGTACCCTATACAAAGCAGAAACAGTTAAATAAATGAGGCCGCCCCAACTTACTGGGGTCGGCCTTGTTGCATGCCTTGCTGGGGCTGGGTGGGCGGGCAGGCACATCATTGGACTTTTCGGGAGGAAGGGATGAGCCTTTCGCTCTCCAGTGCTGGGAGACTACAACTCCCAGCCTACCTTGGAGATTGGAAGCCCCTCCCAATTGGCTGTCCCGCATCCAGGCTCAGCCATTGATTGAGGGACCGGGGAGGCGGTGCCTCCTCCCTCTCCTGACATCCCTCAGTCTTCAGCCTATTTAAGGCCACGTTGCGTCCTGCCTGGGCACCACTCTAGCTTGGCTCTCCCACCCTCCCTCCCTAGGTCTGGGTGTTTCTTGTCACAACTTTGTGGAGGTGGTAGCATAGCTCTTGGATCTGATGGGCATGGTTTCCAGTGCTGCATAGCACTGGATCAGGAGTCCCTTTGGGACACAAGAGTGCTGAGGGCATACAGTGTGGCCATTGCAGGGGCCTCATTGTTTCAGCATCTCCCGGTGACTAGGGGCTTAACAGGAACATGCAATCGTCCGGTTGCATGTCCTCGAGAGGGCCTTTTCTGTTGCCCCTAGGTCACCCTGAAGCTTGGCCGTGACTAAGCAAATCAATTCATCTATCAGCCAGGGTTTGATGGATGTTCCAGATCCAGACCTCATGCTTTGGGCCAACCCTACCCCTGTTTGCTGGTTCAATAAAGTTGTGGTCTTTCTTCCAACCTGATGTTTTGGTCTTCTTTGGTGACCTTCCTCCGCAGCAATGTTGGATTTCTCAAAACACAATGCACTTGGAGGGTTGCATAACTTTTGGGCATGTATTTACAGACATCATTCCTGATTGTTCATAGAATCTCACCTATCCCTCAAAGCTGAAAAAAAAACTCCTGGAAGTAATGCAATTCTGTTCTTACAATAACCAAACAGTGCAAGCAGACCAAATTCGTACATCTTAAATCTGGTAATTGCATTGAGGCATGTATGTCTTCATTTATTTCATTCACACACACATATATGAAGAATATCACTGGGGAAAATTATAGAAGGATTTGCACATTTTTTCTTTTCTTTTACATTTTGCACAATCTGATATTTTGGGGAGGAAATTGTTTGCACAAAAAATATATGGTGCTTTGCAAAAGCAATGTCTTCTGTGCAACATACACTATCATCTCTCTTTCTCTTTCTTTTTCTCTTTCTCTATCTCAAACCTTTGCACATTTTGCACAAGCTTTTGCAATCAACATTTTTATGGAAGTAATTTTATTTATTTATTTATTTTGCAAAGAAGTCCTAAAATGTGAACAACCTCCTGAATTCTTTCACTAAGGAGCCTTGTTATGTCAAGACACTCTTACTTGTCAAGCATGGAAAAAATTGTGAACAGTCTTTTCATTCTTAACCCCAAACTAGCGCCTGTTAAATGGAAGTGAGCATTTTGGCCTTGTTGATTCAGTACGTTGTCATCTGGCTTTCTCATCTGACTTGCTATTGCTGTTTCTGGTCCATTTCTAAGTCCAATTCAATCTGATGGTTTGACTGGAGCTTCGGATGAATTCCTCACTAATTTTCTTCTAAAAGGATGTAATTTTTAGCAATTTTTTTCCTACAGTGAGAAAACTATAAAAACTACACAATTTCCAAAGCTTGTTCACAATTCAAGATGTAATTTTGCTATTTCCACATATTTTTCTATTTCTATGCAGAAATATTCTCCTCTGTGCTGAAAGAGCTGTTTCCTGCATAGAAAATGTTGTTTTCAGTGCAAATCAAACACATGTAAAGTTTGCATGGAATGTCCCCAAATGAAGCATTTTACTCCACAGAAAACAGTTTTTCCTATGCAAAACAATAATATTTCAAATAAAAATCCTGTTTCCTGAATAGAAAATGCTGTTTCCTGAGCAAAACCACAATATGCAAATTTGTGCAAAATATTTCTCAGTTTGTGAGGATTTTTGTAGGTCCAGGATTCTTCTCACAGTGGTTCAGGATTTGAAACACATGTATTTAGAGAACTCATTTATCATTTTTAAAAATATTGTTTCCATCTCTATGTATCTTCACCTATTTACCTGGACCTAAATGAACATTTGCAGATGCTCCAACAAGTGATGGTAGCTACAGTCAACAGGTCCTTTTTATTGTTGGTTTCCTTGCTGTGGAATCTTGTTCCCAGAGAAATTCACCTGGTGCATTCTTGTCGTTTAAGCATCAGTAGACTTACACAACACCCATACCTTTCAAATTATTTTTTTTCCTTTTTTTTTAAGAAATAAAAATTTATATTTGTATTAAAAAATTCTTTGTAATGTCTGAGAAATTAATACAGTTATTTTCATGTTCTCTTTCAAGAACTGTCTGTGCTGCATTTTATGTTCTTCTTCTTATGGATTATAATTGTGTTTTAATGTTGTTATTGTTATTGCATGCCATCCAGAGAATTTGGTTACTGGGAAACATATAAATAATGTGAATTATAAATAAATAAATAGCTCATTTAGCCCTTCATTTTATTATTGATGCTCCTAGATAACCATTTCTCCACCTTTGGGCTTCTTGGAGGACTAATGAAGAGCCTGTTACGGATTTTTTTAACATGCAGATTAATACATTTATCAGGGGGGAAAATAAAATGTCATTCCGTGTCACGTACGGAGCAGTGCCTGAAGCACTTACCACATTTAATTTCACACTGCACTCTACTCAGGCACAATTATCCTTTATGTAACAGAAAGATTTGCAAGCAAGTCCATATTATCAGTTATTAAACTCAGACAATTAGAAACACATTTAGCAAATCCTGCATGGCTCCACTTCACAAATCATCTTTCTTGCAGGAGCCAAAGAAGAAATGAATCTCTTGACTGAAATATCCAAAAAAAGGAGTCTTCCTAAATTGCTGTGACACAGCTTTACCATTCTGTCTGTGATGATGATTCAGGCCTGTTTAGATTTGAGCTCTATCATTTTTCTCTCCCTTACATATTGAATGTAACTTTGTTTTTCTTAATGTAAAGAAACACTGGGGTCACATATGTCTTGGCTCTGAACCCAGCCACAATATGTTGGATTCCAGAAAACATGCTACAGGAATATTTTATTTTGTTTTAATACTTATTATTATTATTATTATTACTATTACTATTTACTGGTTTTAATCTTAATTTTGTGCTTTTAACTATATGTCAAACAGACATATAGTTAAAAGCACAAAATTAAGATTAAAACCAGTAATATTTTATGCATTTTTATGAGCTGCTCTGAATCCTACTCTGGAAGAAAAGCAGAATATAAATAAACTGATGGATGGAACTGAGAAATAATTTTGTACTCATGTTTGTGTGTATGATAGAGAGAGAGAGATTACAAACTGAATCAAACTCTTGACATAACATGCAATCATAAGGATAAAGAACAATTTTGGAAATGAAGCTAGGCTATTAGAAATTAACTTCCTATGTTCAGAAATTCCGGAGAAATCAGTGACAAGAAGAAGACATCCACCCACTTGTCAAAAGTCATTGCATTACATAAGGCAGGAGTGTGTAACAACTGGTAATGCAACAATGCTCAACACTTAAAGGAGTTTATGACATCTTAGAGAAAGAAACAATGAGAAGGTTAAGTTGTTTTCAGTGACACAAAGTCTCCGCAATTATGATGGAAAAGAATACTCAGAGATTCAAGGAGGAGGATTAGAAAGGGACTTCTCCAGTGCCTGAAAACCCAATGAGGTTTTCCACCACCATCCCATTTGTGAACAGACTTGAGGACTACCCACTTCAACATCAAGAAGAGGGAGCCAAGCTGATTATGGAAGGCTATAGCTTCTCTTCAGGCACACTTGGTATCCCCATGTTATAGAATAGCCTAGACCATATTCAGCAAATATCACAAAATAAAAATAAGCCCTGGCATAGCTAAACTAAACATTTCCTAAGTACTCATGGGGTTTTATCCAGTCTCCACCAGTTTTCCTGAGGTGGGACAGAAACCCCCTGTCTCCAAGTGTCTTCTCCTTGCCTCATGATCACTTGAAGCTATTGCAAAGGATCTCAAAGATTGATGCTTCTACCCAACTGGCCATCTCAATGGGCAATTGTCTCTCTTGACTGGTGACACCTTCATGACACTGGTCCCCATATATGCATCTTGTACTATCACATCATTAATTCTTCATTTAACTGAGAGAAAACCATCCCTCTGCTGTGTTGCCCAGATAATGGGAGAGCCCATTATCACACTTGCCCATGAGAGTCATGGGAGAGAGATAGCCTCAACATGAAGATTTCAAACCCAGAAAGGCTTGTGTGGGGAAAGGTTTTGGTGTATTATTAATATTATTATTATTATTGCCAACACTTTGAATTGTGCCAAACAATAGACCAGTAGCCAGTGGAGTTGTGGCAACAAGGAAGTTGCATGGTCCCTCTGTCCAACCTCAGTTACTACTCTGGTTGCAGGTCTTTGCATCAACTTAAATTTGGAACATTCTTCAAGGGCACTCCCACCTATAGCATGCTACAGTTATTTTAATTGAATAAAAACAGAGTGTATATTACTATGGCCAGATCAGACATCTTTAGGAATGTATGATGAGCACAGTAATTTATCCGGTTTGTTCACAGGTCTTGATACCTATGCCTCGGCATCAGTTCTTCACAACAGACTTTCGGAACTATTTAGACTTTCTCTTCAAGTCAGGCTGCTTAAAAAGTGAGGTAGGGAGAATCTCATCAAGGTAGAGGAGGCTCTGAATTGTTTCATGTCCTCTTGTTGCTATGGTTACCTCAGCTCAGTATCCTTTCATCCCACATGTCTGGCTTGGTCTCTCTGTACAAAATGACTTTGAGGAGACGGCTTTCGGGGGAAGAAAAAGACTTATTAAAACATATAAAACTTGAAAATCTGAATGTAATCGACAAAGGGCTTGGTAAAGCTTATGAATACTGTCAAATAAGTGAACTCAACAAGGCAAAAGCACACTGAAGACATCAGACTAAACCATTGCAATACCTGACATGTGAAGCATCTATAGTGAGCTCCCCTTCACTACCAGTTCTTTAATAATGTTAGAACCTGACTTTTTTTTTCTCTCCCCAAGTATACCCAGGATTGATTATAAAAAGTTTCTCCTGATGCTTTTTTTTCCCTCACAGGTGAGAACAACTTCATCTTATCATTAGTTTTTCAAGCATGTGGCTGTGCATGTGAAAGGGAAGGCTAACATGGCTTTGCTTGGGCTAACTTAGCAAAACCCTGAGCTTGGGGGATTTTCCTTTAGAAAAACCATCTGTCACAGTGAAGGTCACACCCAACATATTTAGTTCATCCTGGATAGTAAAGTGTCAAGAACTTTCTGATACGAAAGGAATGGGGAATAGGTTGTTTACATGGAAGGAGTCTGTACAAGATCAGTTGTGACAAACACAGTTTTTAGGGTGGTTCCTCAGAATCCTACATTTGGGTTATTTCCCACTCATCTTAATCTTTTTTTTTTTTTTACCGTAAGATCCTTATTTGGATCTCAGTCAAGATCTTAAAGTAGCCCCAGACCATTTCTGGAGACTAAGGTATGTTTGTGTGGGTTAAATGGTAACAAGTGATTATGACCTGGCTTTTGGTAATGTTAAAATGTTACACTTGTGGAACTCTGCTTATGTATCCCTGAACAGAACATGTTCATTGCACAATGTCCAAAAATGTACAACCACAGGTGCAAAGGAACTTACACTTGTGGGTGACAGTATCAAGATTCCAGTTTATGTTTCCCACAGAGTTTTTGTGTGCTATAATAAATTATTAGACTCCCCTGAATTCTGTGGTGGATAGTCATAGAAATATTCACGATTGAAAGAATGAATCTGAGTCAAAGTACACTTACTACAATTTCTTTCCTCTCTCTGAACAGATCCCATGGGATTCATTTGAAGCTCCTGAGTTGTTAGTAGCTTTTCCTATGGCCTGTTTACTTCTGCATTGACTGCAGTCTTCCTAGAACTCATTAAGCATGACATAGCAGTCAATAAAGCAAGGAAGTATATCCACATTCATGACATGACATCTCATCCCAATTACTTGTACACAGAATATGCTTCCTTCATTCCAAATTCTTCTCTGAATTGAAATTATATATCTCCTGCCCCTTCTTTGATTTTCTTGTAATTTTTACCATGCCCCCCTCCAAAGCCCTTAAGCAAACAAATGATTCATTAAGCCTAGCATTCTACAGTCACTGCAAAGTCAAGTACGTATTTCCTTTTACAGCAATGTAATAAATAGGCTCTAGTAAAATTTCAAGAATGATAATATCATACAATCTTACATTTGGAAAGGGATGCCAGAGTAATCTAATCCAACACCTTGCAATGCAAGAAGGATATTATTAAGGCTCTCTCCAGACATAGCCACCCAATCTCTATTGGAAGACTTCGAAAGAAGGAGAGTCTGCCAAGATCAGAGACAGTCTATTCCACTGTCAAATAGCACTTACAGACAAGAAGCTTTTCATATTGTCTAAGTAAAATCTCTCTTCTTGTAATTTGATTCCACTTTCTTTTTATTCTCTGGAGCAACAGAAAGCAAATTCGGCCCATCTTCTGCATTACATCCCTTCAGATATTTGCATGTCACTATCGAGTAATAATAATAAATAAATTATTTTTTTATTTATATCCCACCCAATCCATGAGGAATCCAGACGGCTAACAACAGTGGAAGTACAATTTAAAAAATGCAATAAAAAACAAACTAACCCCTTCCCAGCCCCCCAGCCATATAAAGGAGACAATGACAATGAACAATGTCAATACAGTAGCAATCAAAGGAAAACATAAGAATGTTACATATCAAACAAGGTTCATAGAAAATCCTTTCCCCAATTCCTCAGCACAAGACCACATCAAAACAATATTCAGCAAATTAATATTAAGCAAATTATGACTAAGATTGTCTGCCTCCCACTGTCCATTGTCAAAAACTTGCCCTGCCCCTCCAGCTCTCTGCCTTGATGTTTCTGGGCAGGCTGAAGGCTTGGAGTCAGCTGGCCAAGTCACTTCTTGGTCTTTTCTTCTCTAGGCTAAATATACCCAGCTCCCTAAATCACTGCTTAAAATGTTTCATTTTCAAACTTTTTAATCATCTTGGTCACTCTTCTCTGGACATGTTCCAACATGTCAACATCTTCCTTGGACTCTGGTGACCAAAACTGAACACAGCACTCCAGGTGAGGTTTGTCCAAAACAGAATAGACTAATATTACTACTTTTCTTGATACTATCCTCCTGTTGATGCACCATAGAACTGAATTGGAATTTTTGGCTGCTGCATCACCCTCTTGACTCACATTTAATTTTGGGTCTACTGTTCTACTATCTACTGCTTTCAAGCCAGGAATCACTCATCCTATATTTGTGCATTTTATTTATCCTTCTTCAGTCTGATGGGGTTATGGACATATATAACATATATAAATTCCTACAGTAGTCTTGATCGCTGTTCATCTGGTCCTGGAGACTTGAACTCATTTAGTGTAGCTACTGTATATATACCCATGTATAAGTCTAGAAATTTTAGTCAAAAAATTGACCCTAAAAACTGGGTCAACTTATCTATGGGTCAATGTAATTACTGTACATATATATATATGGAGCCATCCCATTTCTCTAAATAGAGTGGTAAAAGGTGAGAGCTTATTCCATCCTGGGAGCTCCAAAAAGAAGCATGGATTCCCTCTACTCTCTCATCCATCCAGCTTTTAGTATGAGCACAAACTGTTATGCCTGGCAGAATTTTCTAAGTTATTTGGCACCATGTTCCTTTGTATCATCCTTTTCATCCTTTGTTACATGCCCCTAAATTTTACCCTCAACTTATCCTTGGGTCATATCAAAATCCATAATTTTGGCCCCCAAACCTGCCCTCGACTTATACATGAGGCTGACTTATAGTTGAATATAAAAGGTAGGTATCCCTTTACTACTTCTTTACCTATTGTGGGCTGTAGTTCCCTTGTTCTATTTTTATCAGTTAGAGCAAAGAATGAGGCAAATAAGGCACTAAATTGTTTGGCTTTCTCTCTGTACTCTGTTCTCATTTCACCTCTTCTCTATGCAGTGGCCTTACCATTTCCTTGTTCTTACTCCTGCTCTGAATATAGCCAACCCCCTCCCCTTTAATTATTTTTAGCCTCTCCAGTGAATCTCAACTCATTTGGAGGTTTAACTTTTCTGACTTTCCACTGACAAGTACTCGTTATTTTTTCTATATTTCTCTTTGGTGCTTTCCCCCTGTTTCTATTTCTTATTCATGCCTCTTAAACCTCAGCTCATGCAAGAGTGCTTTGTATATCCACCTGGGTTTCTTTAGACACCTTCCACTTTGTCTACTTCATTGGATTTGTTTGCAACTGAATCTTCAATATCTCAACTTTCAGAAATTCCCATGCTTCTTTAACTCCCTTCCTTTGAAGATTTCTGTCCATAGACTCTCACTCAGTATTGTCCTAAGCCTAACAAAATCAGGTTTCTTGAAGCCCAAGAGTGCATGTCTAGCTATGAAGTTTATCACACGCAAGGGCTCCCATCATGCTCCTGTCGACCAAATGTCACCAATCTGCAACAGGAGCCTCCTGGTGGGATCGTGTCTGGTGCTATTAAAGGGGAATGCTTCTGTTTTCGTCATGGAAGCGTTCTCGTAATTGTTAGGAAAAGGGCCACATTTTAATAACGATTTGATCCGTTATTAAAAAAGGGTCCCTTTTCTAACAATTACACTGATGCTTCCATGATGACAATGGAAGCGTAGCACCATGAGTGATCCCACCAGGAGGTTCCCATCACAGTTTGGTGACGTTTGGGCAACAGGAGCATGACAGGAGCCCTTGCGTGTGATAAACTCATGTGTTTTGCTTCCCCTTTTCTCTGTATAACAAATCCCAAGGATGGTCACTGTCACCCATGGATATCAGTACTTTCACCTCATTGATTACTTCATCTCTACCATTTCCCTTCTTCAAGTTCGGTAAAATGAAATTATTTGCAAGGCTACTGTGGAATTTGTTGGCCTTACAATCTTGGCTGTGTTTCACTTGATGTGACATGACTCGAGTTTTAATGCAAGTTGACACCACTTTAACTGCCATGGCTCCATGCTATGGAATTCTGGGATTTGTAGCTTTGTGAGATATTTAGCCTTCTCTGACAGAGAGTTCTGATGTAACAACAAACTACAAATCCCAGGATTTCATTGGATGGAGCCATAGAAGTTAAATCATTGTCAAACTGCATGATTTTTGCAGTACAGATGCAGCATTAGTTAACACTTGCACAACTCTGCTTATGTGACAGAATGAACTGTATAACATCCAAAAACATATAGCTATATGCATAAGGTAACTTAGGTATGTCTATGACATCAACCGAATTCCAGCTGGAATTTCCATTTCTTTGCTAGTGGAGGAAATACCAGTTCTTTGAAATATTTCAAGCCATTTCAAGTTATCTTTGTATTTTTTTCCAGGTTTCAATTATGCCTCCATGGAACTACTTGGATCATGTTCTGAAGTGTACATGAGGAGAAACAAAGATGTTCTGAGTCTGATTGTTTGACTTTGAGAATAAAGTTATTTTGTGGGACACTTCTTCAAGACACTCCTCCGTGGATGTTTTGTTGGTGCATTGAACCTGGAATATATGTGTGTGTTGTTTTTCAGTTGCCAGTTATAGAATTACAATCTTTGTAATGTGTGTGTTATACTTTAGTTTGCAATACCATTTTATAAACTAGTCCTTATAAACTAGTCCTACAGAGCATAAAAAAGTGATATACACATATTGCGTTGTTCCTTACATAAGATCCCTCAGGGCCCTAATTCTGCCTAAATGTTGGCCACAACTGATAGATTTGTTAGTCTTACCAAATTTCTCCTGGCTTCCCTATACATTCCATGGGAAGTTTACTTAAGAAGAGATTTGTATGTTAGCTTGCTGCCACACTGCATAATTAATGCAGTTTGATACTGCTTTAACTATCAGGGCCCCTTCCTATGGAATCCTGGGATTTGCAGCTGTGACACCAGAGCTTTCTGACAGAGAAGGCTATCTCAGAAAACTACAAATCCCAGAATTTCAATGCATTGAGCCATGACAGTTAAGGCAGTGTCAAACTGCATAAATTTTGCTGTATAGATGGAGCCTTAGATGTGAATTCTGCTTTAAACAAAACAAAACAATGACAAATGAGAGTTGTGAAATACCTGCCCCTTCCTCCTTCTTACTGTCTTATTACCAAAAATTTGGTTCCCTGTGATAGCCTTCATGGGAGGAAATCCCAAATCCTCTTCAAAATGCTGCTTTCAATGAAATGTCTGGCCTGACTAATTTTATGAGCTGTCTTTGTCTGTTTGACAAAAGAACAAAACAACAACAACAACAAAAAGAAATTCATTCAGCTCTCAGCTTTTCATGAAGCCTAAAAAAAGAAAAAAGAAAAAAAGAAATCAGAAGCTTCTAAGATTTTATATTCCAATTTACTTCTCTGCAGTCTTGTTGGTTCCATTTGGCTACTTATGAATACTTTGTTGGGATATTTTAAATATCTCTTCCAGCCAAGTCCTGGTAAACGCTTTCAGCTTCAGCCCTATGACTGGTTTCAAAATGGCTTCTGTGTTGCCAGTTAAGAGTGGGGAAAGAAACGCCCACAGCTTTGTCAGTGTCCACTGTGTTCTGTAGGTAATCACCACCTTTGAAAATGCTTCTCTGTTCCACAGAAGGTCATTCATTCAGAACAGCTTACCTATCCCCACATATACTTAGTCATGGGCTCTAATTTGGAACCATTGATTTGACCAATTAAGAGAGAAAGAGGGAGTGAGAGTGAATTCACAACACTTTCACAGAGACAGCCTTGCTAATCACCAGCTTTTCAAACATTTCTCTTTCCTGCTGACAATCATTAAAGCAAAAAAATGGAAGGGAATTAGTCTTCCCAGGACTATAGAAAATTTGGCATTATGTGGCATCCACTGGAATCCTTTTGGTTAGGCTCTGCAAGAGGAGTTGTTGTTAGCTGCCTTGAAGTCAAGTTCGACTCATGGTAACCTGTGGATGAGACATCTCCAAAACTCCCTGTCCTCAGTCTCTTTGCTCGGATCCTTCAGGTCCAAGACCATGGCCTCCCTGATTGAGTCCATCCATTTGGCATGCAGTCTTCTTCTCTTTCTGCTTCCTCCACCTTTCCTAGCATTATTGCCTTTTCTAATGAATCATACCTTCTCATGATGTGGCCAGGGTATGTCAGCCCCAGTTTAGTCATCTTGGCTCCCAGGGAGAGTTGAGGTTTGATCTGTTCTAGGACCCACTTGTTTATCTGTTCTGATCAATGTTTGATCCAAGATATGGGAAATCTTTAACTATTTTGATTTTCTCATTATCTAGGGAGATTTTCACACAAATGTCAACTCGAAGGCTTTCATGGCCAACATCCATAGATTTTTTGTGGGTTTTTGGGGCTATGTGGCCGTGTTCTAGAAGAGTTTATTCCTGACATTTCACCAGCATCTGTGGCTGGCATCTTCAGATGCTGGTGAAACGTCAGGAATAATCTCTTCTAGAACATGGCCACATAACCTGAAAAACCCACAAAAAGCTACTTATCACAGAAAGCTTCCCTCCATTGCTGTTGTGGCTTCTTAAACATCCAAAAGAGCAATGATTCTTACCACATTACTATGCCACTGCGAATTGATAACAGGTTGCCCATGAATCTTATCACAGTATCGTACTGTTTACTGCTGGAAATTAATCAGTAGTCTTGCCTTTGGCAGTGGGGTGTGTGCAGTGGAAACCCTTTAATCCCAATTGTACTTCCCCAAGTGAAATGGTTGCCTCATCAGCAGTAATAACTCCTGCTTTCAATGGAAAAGGAGGGGTGCAATCAAACACCTTTAAATTCTCTCTAAATTACCCCTAAATGACCTAGGGCACATTCTTCAGTAATGGACTAACTGCAGGATTGACAGCTATTCATGGGATTTTCCTGTTCATTAAAAGCAGCGGCAGAAACCCGGATTGACTACAGGATACCTACTGCCTGGCCACGATGTAGTACGATAAGATCCATTGACTACAATGTCAATCCCACTTCTGTCCTACTGTTGAAGAAACATGTAATGATCTCCTAGGTTGAATGAACATAAATCCTCCAATAATGACTAGTGTAGACCCTATACATTAATTGTTGAATGGTGAAACAACGTGAGTAAATCACAGTGATTCAAATGGCTCACTCTAGACCAAAGTAACAATAGGGCTTAGGAAACATATTCAGGTGTAATCATGTTGGCCACATAACAAAGTACAATTACATCCCCAAATCCATAAAACAGTGATATCTTTATTCAGCAAATCAAAATGCACAAAATACATGCTGCAAGCTTTTGATGCTAGCAGGCAGAGAACACTGAATCTCTCCAGAAAAGCATCCATGCCTTTGCATTAGGAAAATTTCGTATGCTGTTTTGATAAAACAGCACGGATACCCCTGGATGTATTTCCTGGATGTGAAAATACAACATTTCACATCCAGGATACCCTTGGATGTGTTTCTTGGATGTGAAAAGCCACTATTGGTAATCTTAAAGAGAGAGCCAATGGACTAAGACTTGATTATACCTCCAACAAAGCTAAAACTTTTTTTAAAAAACTGGAACTACATTTGTCATGTTTCACCAAAACACCACCTAAAATTTTCCTAACGTAAAAGCATGGAGGCTTCCCTTGAGCGATTCAGTGTTCTCTGCCTAACAAAAGGGCTTGTGAACTCACAAAGGATGGAGATATCTGGTATCTCAGAAGTATCTTTTTGTATTGCAAATGGAATTCAAATTTTATCTTCTGGATTTTGAAATACTTTGTTCCCAGTGACACATGACCAGAGGGAGGAGAGACCTGCTTACATAGATATCCCTCCACAGAACAACACAACAACA
Source organism: Sceloporus undulatus (assembly GCF_019175285.1). Taxonomy (NCBI): domain Eukaryota; kingdom Metazoa; phylum Chordata; class Lepidosauria; order Squamata; family Phrynosomatidae; genus Sceloporus; species Sceloporus undulatus. Next base: position 242,172,115 of record NC_056525.1, read on the forward strand.
ACACTTTGAGAAAATGCAGACCTGTGACTACCATTGATATTGTGTATGATTTTGAGCACCTTTACCTGTTGAAGAAGCCATAGGAGCCTTAAAAGCTTGCATCATGTATTTTGTGCATTTTGGTTGGCCAAATAACAGCATCACTGTTTTCTGGATTTTGGATGTTGTTGTAATAGGATTTAGGCAAATGAGTTTTCCTTACATCAAGTAGTTTTATACCCAAGGTCTAATGCCTACATTTAAAAAAGGTCCAGACCATAATTCTGGCTCAATTAGAGTCAAATGTGATTTCCACTAATGTGTCAAAAATTCCCTCTCCATATTAAACCCTCATGAGAAACTTTAATAAAACTGATGTGATTCTAGGATGCAAAACAGTTCTGGAATTGTTCACTTAAGATTATTGGAGGCAGGTTCTAAATCCTGGTTCTGCCCAATCTTACAAAGAAACATGTGATTCATCAATACATTTTTGCCCCTCTCTTTTAATAGCCTCAGTCAGTTAGAAAATATGTGATGTTAAATTTTAATGATCTTTGTAGTCACCAAATAAGAAATATGGAACTAGTTTTCACATATCTGCAGGCTCATTGCTATATTTTGTAAATTGAAACAGGTTTCTTTTGATACAATTGCCCTCTTGAAATCCATCTCTGTATTGCACAGAGTCCTGAAATGTGGAATTATCATCATTTGCTATGAGTCTACATAAATCTGCTAGGCTTTTAGACCTGGCATAAACAGGCAAATTAATTCCCCTCCATTAATGTATTTATAGGCTACAAAAGCACAGCTGTAGGCTACTGGTTATCATAATTCATCATGATGAACAAAATGTACATTCATATGGTTGAACTCCAGGAGCTGATGATCAGTATGTTCTACAGTATATAGTCCATAGATCTCCAAATCTTACTAGAGGTGGCCATATTAATTCTGTTGAAGGAGAGGCAAGACTGGCTCATGCAGGTGGAGTGAGATGGCTGCCTCAGGCGGCAGTTTTGGAGAAGGTCATGAAAAGTCATCAAAGTGTCAGCTGTAGAAACAACAACATATAACTTTATTCATGTATATCCCACCTTTCTCCCCATCTTGTTTGTTGCTCCAAACTAGAGTAGAGAAAAAAGAATAGTGTTTTGGGGTTTTTTATTTGCAGTTTTTCCACATTCATGGGGGTCCTTCACCCCTTACCTCAGGGAGGAGGGACCATTGTAGACTCACTGAGTCAACTGTTAAATGAGGAGTCAGCACTTGTTGTGAGCCCTCAAATTGTTTCTGACTTATGATAGCCATAAGACAGCTATCATGGGGTTTTCTTGGCAAGATTCATTTTTGCCTTGGCCTTTTTCTGAGGCTAAGAGAGTACGATTTGCCCCAGGTCACCCAGTACGTTTCCCTGGCTGAGGAGGAAATTGAATTCTGGTCTTCCAGAGTCCTAGTCCAACACTCAAACAATTACACTACCATGGCATCAAGACTTAGACAAAGCCAGTTGGCTTAAAGGTTGTAGTCTACTCAGGACTAAAATCAGGATTTAGGATGTGAGGTCGAAAAATATCAAGATCTTTTTCCCAATACAAATTAATACATTATAAAACATCTAGGTTAAAAAAAAAAAAGGGGGGGGTAACCACTTAACACAGAGAAACATTATCAGCATTAACTTAGCAACATTTAGAGGAAGTAGACAATATATGTCTATTTAGAAAGAAACTGTCTACTGCCTTTTTTTTTAATAGGCCTTATAGTTTTGTTTTGTTTTTCAAATAAACTAATCAGGCTATCCTACAAATCTGTTTGCTGGTTCTCACAATCCTTAATTTGAACAAACTCCTGAAATATGTTTTAATAGATTTGCAATTCCCTTCAGAGATGCACAAATTGTCTCTTTTTATAGCTGTCCTAGCCAGGCAAAGCTTCTTTCTGATCCGCCCCAAGCAAGCTGCTCGAAACCCACCGAGAGTAATGCAAAAGTCCCAACTTCATATTTGTTTAACTGTAATTGCATATTTATAAATTAAAACAGACTTTTCTAATTAAATTTGCATCATGCAAACAGCATTGGTTTGTAAAAACCTGCTCTATTAATAAAAGTGTTGTCAAAAGAGAGAGAGAGAGAACTGTCTGCAGTCTCATTGAGCTTGAAAAGGAAGGAAGTGCAGCCAGTGAGAGCATGAATTCTCTGCTTTGCTCATGAGAGGTAATTACATATTCCAAAATATGAATATCTAAAAACCTTTCAATAACCTGACACCATCTGTGCATTAAAATTCCTACAATGTTTTCTGTTTTTTTTAAACTAATGCTGTCAAACACAAAAGAGATGCACATTTTTTTTAAAAAAGGAAAAACATGGCCTAGTGAAAGGTCAAGTAAAATAACAGCATTCAAAACTATCCCCTCCACATGTCCCAATTTGGCAGGGGCAGTCATTATTAATCCTCTGTCAGCCCAGTGTTTTCAGTTGCTTTGAAAATGTCCCAGTTTCTCTCTCTCTTCCCTGAGGTAAGGGGTAAAGGACCCCAATGAATGTGGAAAAACTGCAAATAAAAAAACCCAAACACTATTCTTTTTTCTCTACTCTAGTTTGGAGCAACAAACAAGATTGGGAGAAAGATGGGCTATACATGAATAAAGTTATATGTTGTTGTTGCTTCTACAGCTGACACTTTGATGACTTTTCATGATCTTCTCCAAAACTGCCGCCTGAGACAGCCATCTCACTCCACCTGCATGAGCCAGTCTTGCCTCTCAGTCAACAGAATTAATATGGCCACCTCTAGTAAGATTTGGAGATCTATGGACTATATACTGTAGAACATACTGATCATCAGCTCCTGGAGTTCAACCATATGAATGTACATTTTGTTGATCATGATGAATTATGATAACCAGTAGCCTACAGCTGTGCTTTTGTAGCCTATAAATACATTAATGGAGGGGAAATAATTTGCCTGTTTATGCCAGGTCTAAAAAATATTTGAAGGGATTCATGTGGAAGATAGAGCCAGCTTGTTTTCAGCTGCTTTGGACATAGACCAATAGATTCAGGTTGCAAGAAAGACGATTCCACCTAAATATCAGGAAGAATCTCCTGATGGCAATAAATTTTCCTCAGTGGAACAGTAGCCTCAGACAGTGGTGGATTCTACTTCTTTGGAAGTCTTTAAACATAGCTTGGATGACTATCTTTTGTGAATACTTTAGTGGTTTGCTTCCAACCATTTGATTCTACAAATTACCAAGTTTGACTAAGACCTTTGAATGGTATCAGTATGTCTGAGGCAGGAAAAATCATACAATCATAGAGTTGGAGGAAACATTAAGGGCTATCAAGCCCAACCTTCTGCCATGCAAGAATATACAATCTAAACACCCTCAACAGATGGTCACCCAGCCTAAGTTTAAAAACCTCCAAAGAAGGAGACTCCATCACACTCCAAGGCAATATATTCTACTATCAAATAGCTCTTACTGTCAGTTATGTCTTCTCAATGTTGAAGTGGAATTTCTTTTGCCATACATAATAAAAGAACTGAAAAGGATCACTAGTGAGATCCTTGAGGGAAATGAATTTCATTGGCTTGGATCAGCAGAAGTACAACTAAATACTGGGCACACTGGTTGAATTCCTGGTTGCATAATGTTAAGATCCATGTGCAAAGTTATACATTGATAGTATGCAACCCCCATGGTTCCCCCTTGGAGGCAGTTGGACATTTTTGTCAGATCTGGAATGGTTGCTTTCAGTTAAGGATGTGGAATCTGAGTTGCACATGTGGAGGCCCTTACATAGCAGTGGTGTTGTGTGCCTTTAAGTTTTTTCAACTTATGGGTACCCTAAGGCATAGTTGTGTATTATGCGCAGATGCATGCACATTTAATTGAACATTCCATTTGTTGTCTTGGTTCATTTGTGAAACACTGTTATTCAGCCCAAGGTTTGCACAGCATATTTGATACATAAATGCTCACATCAAGTTTGATGCTATGCACCTCCAATGAAGATTCCTGATCACTGCACCTTTATTTTAAGTTTGGTTCCATATGGTATCCTTTATTATTTCCCTATACACTTTGAAAACTTTGGATGTAAGCAAATACAAGTAATTAAATGTAAATATTTATGTATAAACAGTATCTAAACAATTTTAGAGAAATACATGAAAAAAAGTAGGAAACGTACATTAGACCCAAACTTTTCTGGTCTCTAACTGCTACATCTACTGGCTCATTAAAAAAAAAATCAATTTCTTCTATTTCCTGTTGTTATTTGCTCATTTCAACCCAACTAGGATTAACCATCTTAGATTTAATGTTTGCTTACATTAAATTCAGATTATAATTGAAAGGCAGGCTGTCTAATTGTTCCTTCATCTGTGTGATTTAGAGTGCAGTTGCAGAATAAATAATAAGTTTTTTCAAAGGGAAAAAATAAACCACAGCATTCATTTCCTTCTTAATGCTATATTTGAAATGTGAATCAGTCACAAAGAGGAGGAAAGTGAAGATTACTTCAAGGGATCAAATTTAATTGGTAATTCACAGCTTCAAACAAGAGACTGCTTTGGTAATAAATATTGTTATCTGAATTAGAGAGAACAAAAGGAATTGACAAAACATCCTTATGAGAACAAAATTAAACTTGATGTCAAATTTTCAATCCTGATTCGGAGAACTTGTGCACAACCTATGGACTGGATTAGACATAATCATGCTTAGAATCATGACTAATAAATAGACCAATATGCCCCATTGATTTTAGCACATCTGACTGACAGACGGGAAAAATCTAAGAAAAATATATCAGTAAATGTACATAATAATCTTTAGGTAATGGAGCAATAAATGGATATTAATCCACCATCTTTACTATCTGCCAGGTGGACTGTGCCCATCAGCCTTATCTAACTATACCTTACCTCTGCTATGGCTTGCTAAAAGTATGGCTGGCATACAATTTTTTGCATCCCATCAACAGTAGTCATTCTTTTTCCCATGGCATGTGTGAAGAAATACACTTCATCATGAAATTTAAATTCTTACAAATATGTATGACTGAAAAATATGCATAAAGATGCCTTAGTGGAGAAAGGCAGGATATAAATCCTTGAAATAAATAAATAAAATACATTAGTCAATGTGTATGCTCCAGAATATGTATAAACAACTGAGCATGTTAGATCAGGAGCATAACAATATGCACAAACAGATGGCAAATTTGAGAGATAGTAATGGATTTCTCAAGCAGAGTGAACAAATTGACAAGGCAGAAGCTAAACAACAATCAGTCCCAGGCTTCCCCTTGGAGAGAAGAGAAACAGGCTTTCTCTTATTTCACTTGGTTTCCAGATACAATTCAGCATGCTTGTTAGTATAGGGCTTATAAAGTGATAACTGTAAAGTACTTCTGTACCTTTAATGGTTATGTAGAAGAGTATATTTCATCTGACGATCTTTATTATTTCATTTCATGACAAGCAACGTCTGCTAAAATTCTATTAAAGGTGCAGGAGCCCTCTCCAGTTTTCATTCTATCAGTTATACCTACATGGTTCTGAAAGACCATATCTACAGACATGAGACTGCCTGGACTAAAAACTATTTGAGGGAGGTGCATCTCCTTTTCACAACATTTTTGATAGGAATGCAAGCGAAGGCCTTCTCTTTGACTGCTCCCAAATTCTGGAAGACTAGAAGGGCCTCTTCCTTCCTGCTGTATCATCAGCAGGTTCCTATTCTAGCACTGATTCTTTTACATGTAAGGTTTTTCTGCTTCGGTGTGCGATGTTACTTTTATTAGAGAGCCAGCATGGTGTAGTGGTTTGAGCATTGGAGACTAGGGTTCAAAACCCTGCTCAGCCATGGAAACCAACTGGTGATCCTGGACAAGTCACATTCTCCCAGCCTGAGAAGCAAACCTTTCTGAAGAAATTTGCCAAGAAAACCTCATGGTAGGCTCACCTTAGGGTTGCCATAATTCTGAAACTACTTAGAGGCACACTACTTCTACTACTAATACCACTACTAAAATTTATTTTTATCCTGCCCATGCAACACAATCGGGGTGGCTTACAAGATTAAAAGAACATTCTCTAAAACATACTACTACTTTACTCTATGCCTCTAATGGCTAAAATCACTTTAATTTTACAAACACTTTGTGGTACTAATTTAATCCTTGTTTTTATTTATCTTTCAGTCTTTTCCCAGCTAGATGCAAGCTGATTCATATTTATCTATTGTGGTGGAAATTCCTTGTTGAAATAAAAAGCCATAGAAACATGGAGTTGCTTTGGCCGAAGAAAAAATAGGTTTTTAAAATAGAGGCTTGGAGTTTAGGAAAAAATTAGAGCAAAGGAGTAAAAAGAGCTTCATGACCCGTAAGAAGCTGGCACCAACAAAATTAGACATAATATACACAATTTAAGATAAGGATACATTGTTGATGTTTAGAAGCAAGGTTAGAAGGAAAGCTACTAAATTCCTAAAGGAGAGGGTAAGGAGTGATGATGCAGTTTTAATGTATGCATGTATTTCTGTTCTAATTGTAAGAATTCTGTATGTTTAAATTATAATTAGCCAGTCAGGTGTATTGAAGAAGCTTCTTTGTCTTCAATAATATAAAAAGAGCCATTTTGTCTTGTTCGGGATCTCAGCTTTTTGGAACTTGAATTCCACTGAGTTCAATGTTTTCCTTTGTTGACAATTGGAAATAAACTTATGGATTTTCAATCTACTAGGTCCTCTTGTCAATCATTGCTATGCCAGGCCTAGATCTTTAAGTTTCCTGAAATTTCTGTTACACTATAAGTAGCCTTGTGTTCCAGTCTTGGAGAAAAGGCACAGTATAAATTTGTTGTACTGTTTCGAAGTCACGGCAACCCAAAGGCAAGCCTATCATGGGGTTTTCTTGTAAAGATCTGTTCAGAGAGAGGTTGCCATTGCCATCCCCTGAGGCTGAGACAGTGTGACTCACCTAAGATCACCCAGTGGATTTTATGGCTGAGCTGGGAATCAAGCCCTGATCTCCAGAGTTTTAGTCCAACACAAACCACTATGCCAGGCTTTCCCCTACAGTATAAATAAAGTTGACTAATTGCTTGGAGGTGATAGCAATGGTACAGTGTACTTGAGTTAGAATCCCGGTTATGATGGACATGATAATTGCATCCCACAGAAGTAACACATTCATCAAACTAGCGTGAGTGTTACATGAGGTGATGCTGTGAGAACTGGCTGTAGCTGGGGAAGGAAAATCAAATAAATTCAGCAGGAAGTCTTTTGGTTTCCAGAGTATCTGAAGCACAGGTGTTTTCAGTTTATATTAATCTTAACAGAAGGTGTGACTGCCAGGTGAGGATCACTTTGACAGACTGTCAGGTGAAACAAATCTGAAAAGGAATAACAAAAAAGTTATAGAAACAGGAAGGAGAAGAAATTCAGGAAGCATCCTTACATTGCCAAAAGCCCAGCTATAGGAGCCAAAAAGTAGAGATAACAGACAATCAGCAATGTGATATTTTCCAGAGTCAAAAGAGAGAATTTGTCATGAATGAGTATTAGGAGGAAACGTCTCCTAATGAAAAACAAGCATAAAGCAAACATGGCAATTTTTTAAAAATGTGGTAGATACCTAACCTGGCAGAGGTTGGACTACATGTCCCTTGGGATCCCTCCCAACTTTGTGATTCAGTAATAAAACAGCAATTAAGAATGTTAAATAGGAAAAATGGGAATGATTTGCTTGATCATTCAAATGGTGGAAACCTGCTTCCTTGGACCAGATGAAGTTTGGATCTGATGTAATCTGGCTCCCGCTTACCCCATTTTTTTCTCCTCCCCTTTTGCTCTTTTGCCAATAAATGCCAACACTTCTGCATACAAATTGATCTACTGGCAAATTTCTGAAATCCAAGGAAGTCGAAATTGAGAGCAATCACTAAGCTCTGCAGAAGAAAATGGGAGCACAGCTCAAGTTGCTCAAAGGGGGTTGTTGTTATTCTTGTTGTTTTTTCTTAAAGCCTGATATGTTTTGAGGGGACTTCCTTGGGGAAGTTCAACATTATATTCTCCAAATATTCCAAATTATTCTCTCCAACTGTTCCAATTTGGCAGAGACATTCCAAATTAATCCTCTATCACCTCACTTTTTAAACTGCTTTTAATATGTCCCAGTTTCTCTCTCTGCCTCCCACCTTCCCCCTATGTCCTCAGTTTGCTTGAATTGCTGCAGACTGAATTCAAAATGCAAAAGTAATGTGCACTCAGTTAACTCAGCAGTGGGAGAGGTGAGGGCAAAGTGTTGCCCTTCCCGGGCAAAAACAAAGTGGCATAGCCTCTCCTAGCTTGTCTGTTTTTCCTATATTCATAGTAAGAAAATTATAGAATTCAAAGATATAGACATGTTAGTCTGTAAAGTCAGTATGTAGAGAGATCTTGTAGCATCTTTGAGACTAACTAAAGAAAGAAGTTGGCAGCATGAGTTTTCGTATCCGAGGAAGCAGACTTAAGTCTATGAAAGCTCATGCTGCCAACGTCTTTCTTTCAGTAATAAGAAAATGGTTAGACCTGAAAAATTAGAATGACCTACTTGATAACTGTGTGAGGGAAAGAAAAAAAACATGGAAAAGCTGAGCTCAGCAAAAAGTATGTTGTGTCTCTAGCTTTGGAAAAGAATCTGAACAAAAAAGAAGTCTTTTGAGTTACTCAGAATGAAATCCAGGGAACCAGGAAGTTTAATAACACAAGACAAAAAGCCATGTCTGACATTTAGTAGAATCCTTACAATTGCCAGGATTCTGCTACATCAGACTTTTATCCTGTAAATGTCTTCATGAGAACGTACATATCTATTGTACTCTAAAACCAATCCATGCCCCCCAGAGATCCAGAGAGTACAATTTAAGTGATCATGAATTAAAAGGACAGAGGTTGGGATGGATTAATTGGTCAATTTTGCTTTCTCCCACTTTCACAAGTCTCAGGAACTTTTGCAGTTCCTTCATGAAGACTTTTTAAAAATGTCAGTTAAATTAGTCTCAAAAGCAAAGCAAACACATTTCTCACCCATCTGAACTGCATACATTCAATATATGCAGCCATTACTGGTACGTAGTGGTTCCTGATGAAGATGCCTGCTAGGCACTTTTTAAAAGGAGGTGGCAACATGAATTCAGCACCCCAAGTATGACTGAATACATAAGAGTTGAAATTGTGAATTCACAGACTTTTAAAGAACTAAGCAGTCAGTCTTTCAGCTGAATGGATAAACCTGTCAATGGCACTCTTTTCCCAGTTCATTTTTTTTTAAAAAAAAATCTCATTTTCTTTTCATTCTTTTATGAAGAAATTTTCAATTTTTCAGCACATTCTTATCCAAAAATGAATAAAAGAAAATAGCCACTTTTCCTTATGTAAGAAAAGTGGCTGATCTAAAAGCTGGTAATGCTATGCAGATGAAAAAAAGACTTGTCAGATCTTATGCAGAGGTTAGAAAAGTTACCTTTGGGGACTACATTTCATAGACTGCTCCAGCTAGTATGTCTACTGTCTGATCACTGGGTCTCCATCCTGTCTCAGTAACTCTTGGAATTGTAGACCTACAAAGTAACTTTTCCAGGTTTTGACCTCACTTCATCTATTATCCAGTTACATCATGGAGTTGAGAGTTGTTTCCCTTCAGTTTTTTTGGCTTGTCTCCTCTGCCTTTAACAGCTTTAACATGGCAGACAGAAATCCAATGTACATTGCTTTTCCTAACACAGAAATAGTTGGGCATTTCTAATGTATCAAAGTAGAGAGTAGGACAGAGAGAGAATGAATTAATTAAATGAATGGATGGATGGCATCTCTGAAGTTGCCAGCCACAGATGCTGGCGAAACGTCAGGAAGAAAATCTTCTAGAACATGGCCACATAGCCTGAAAAACCCACAAAAAACCAAAAGAATGGATGGATGGATGGATGGATGGATGGATGGATGCTTCTGGAGCTGAATTGCCACTAGTTTCTTCCTTATAACAGCTTCATATATCTATAGATCTAGCAAGATTGTACCATTCCAGGTTTCTATGGGGCATTCAAAAGCTCAGTTCGGATTATTGTCAGATTTGATGTAGTTACTATTTTTTCAGTTGCATGGAATGGAAGAAGAGGATCAAGTGGAAGTTGAGAAGGACAAGGTGGAAGATGAAGAATGTGACACATACCTACGTATCATTTACTCATTGGCACATTAAATTATTATTAATAGTAGGACGTTCATGATACTACTTTGTCCAAAAAGTGATACAATGCTTCAGAGAGAGAGAGAGATTTTAAACAATGGGATTTATCTATGTGTTAACTCACCATTCAACATAGCTGGGATTAACCCATTAGCTTCAGATTGTATTTCTTCCCCAGAAAACCTTTAGATGTAAATGTACACTCCAAAAAATCCTGTCCAGCCTCTGACATCAGACAATTGTAATTTCAGTATATAAAATAAAACCATTGTTATCTTCACCTCAATCACCCGGGTTATTTTTTTTTCTAGATTCACTGTAGTGTTTTGAAAACTCCTTCAGCGTCACCATCCTTGTCATTTTTCCTCCACAAACTCTCTTAGAAAGGAAACTTTAATCAAAGGCCTTTTTGAAATGGAAAGTCTATTAGAACCCCCTGCAGTTTCTGCACCTGCAAGCAATGGAAGGACTTCAAAAAAATGAATCCTCGGTTTTTCTCTTTATTAAATTCTCTCTTGCCACACCTGAAAAAAGAGCAAATCCATGTCCTCTCCTTCCTCAAAAAGACATAAAAGACAATCTCTCCTCTTTCTCACTTCATTTTTTAAAAATAAAAGTGGATCCAACCCCACCCTCTTCAAGTTGTAGCTACATTTCCAGTGAAATAAGCAATAATGATTAATGTAGACAACTTGTTTGTCTACTTCATTTATATCCCACCTTTCTCCTAATACAGGACCCAAAGTGGGTTACATTAAAATAAAGTACAGCTAAAAAAAACAAAAAAACAAACTAAAAATCTGTTACTGATACAATCAAACAATTCTATTAAAAAATTAAAATAGTTTGAAACACATTTAATATATATGAGCAAAGCACAATCCGTTAAAAGATCCTTCTGACACATTATTACTCTCTGCATTTTCAGAGGTATGCTCATACATTCCAGTATTTCACAGATGTTAACAAGGACATGTTTGAGCCAAGCAGCATCAGAATGTGGTCAAGATGAGAAGGTTTATCTGTAGGGAAGAACAAATAAGCTAGAGGAGGCTGCAGAAGATTGCTTTTGCCTGAGTCTTTTGGAAGGGCAAAATTCTGCCCATACCTCCTATGCCCCTGCTGAGTTTATTGGGTGTAAACTCCTTTTTCACTGGGAATACAAGGCATGTCTACATAGACCAGTTAAACCAGTTTCCCCTGCCCTCACCACAATCTGCACAATGCATAATAATAATAATAATAATAATAATAATAATAATATTTATTTGTATACCGCCCTCTGGCAAACCAATCCGGGCGGTATACTGAGTGTGGACTGTCTTCACAATTGAAGTCCAGTTCTGAACCAAACTCAGTCTGTCCCTGCCTAAAACTGTTTCTTTTTTTTAAATTACCTTTTGCTTGGATTTTACAATAAAACCTGGAGGTAACGGAGGGAGCAAGAATACTCTAGCAGCAATCCAGAGTATTGCACCAACTGAAGTAAGCTGAGGACAAAGAGGTAATGAGAGAAACGGGCCCTTTTTAATGGTCAGTCCGTACGGGCGGGAAGTAGCATGGCGGTGGCGATACTAGGGCTCGGGAGCATGCAGCAACATGTACGGGCAGACGGTGGCATCATAACACCCTCCTGTCCATAAGGGGGTGCCATGATGACGCAGATGCCACACAGCATCCGAACGTCACTTCCAGAAAGTGACATCATGGCGGTGCCGCTTAGAATTGTTTCTTTTTGGCAGCATGTTGGTGCCGTATGGTGTGGCTGCTGTGGCATTGATAAGCACAGAGCCGCCCATCTGTACCATACCTAAAAGAAGCTGGGAAAAGTGGGATGATGGAGGATTAATTCAGATTTTTCTAACCAAACTGAGACTTTTAGAGGGTATGGATAGATATAGATATTTCTTAGGGTTCCACTCATGTCCTTCTGAACTACCCATAAACAACTTGTGGTCAACAGTGTGAATAAAATGCCAAACTAAACTGGCCTTTGGTCTGATCTAACTTTTTTTTAAAAAAAAAAAGTCCAGTAATCCTTACAGCAACCCTATAAGGTACTGTGGCCTTATTTATTAAAGACAATTTATGATTTCCCTTCAGTGAGCTGAGGATGGCATGCAAGTATTGTCCTCCATTCCCATGTTCATTGTCATCACAACCTAGCAATGCAGTAGGTCTGTATGATGTGGACTGACCCAGTGGGTCTTGGGTGTTAACACAACATTAACCTATGCAGAAAGCTGCAAAACAACACCACTTTTAAACTTCAGGAAACTCCCGAAGTGAAAAAGCAGCACGATTGTCACCTGACATGTCTGAAAACAACCCCGCTGTTGTGGGAAATTCCCAGGATTTAAACCCATTTATCCATGGGATTTGGGTGTTTTGCCTCCCATATAGAAACCGAGTGGGTTACATTGGAACAGTCACACTCTCAGTTTCAGAAGATGGCAATGACAAATTCTGAATAATTTTTACCAAGTAAACCCCATGTTAGGTTTGCCATAAATCAGAAATGACTTAAAGGCTCACAACAGTAGTCTGTTGTATATTCTCCTCAGGGGCTCTGGTGGGCAGAGATTGGCTGAGGTGCAACACATAAATGCCTTTAAATAAATAAGTACATAGAATCTAGAATCGTAGTATTGGAAGATACCACAAGGGCCATCCAGTCCAACTCCCTGCCATGCACAAATACACAATTACAACACTCCCAACCATCCAGCTTCTTTTTCAAAACCTCCAAAGAAGGAGACTCCACCACACTCTGAAGTAGCATCTTCCACTTTCAAACAGCTCTTTAATCCCAGGAGGTTCTTCCTAATGTTTAGGTGGACTCTTTTCCTGTAGCTTGAATCCATTGCTCAGTGTCCTAGTCTCTGGAGAAGCAGAAAACAAGCTTGCTCCATCCTCAATATAATATCCCTTCCAATAGTTAAACAAGGCTATCATGTCACCTTTTAACCTTTTCTTCTTCAGGCTGAACATACCCAGCTCTCTCAGCCACTCCTCACAAAGTATGGTTTCCAGACCACTCACCATTAAATGCTAACTCTACATGGGATGCCATTTTAATCTGCTTCCCAATTCCATGTGTCATGTGGTCCTTTGCCTCACATTGATACCTTTAGACTATACACCTGATATATGAATGAGAAGCACCAAAAAGGTTTCCTGTTTGCTGCACTGATGAAAGCTGATAACCAAGTCCTATAGGTCCAAATTCTAAGAGGAGTAACAAATGGTTTGGAAGAGAATGGATACAGCTGCTGCTTCATGCTGCAGGTGTGGAAACTGCCATGGCTATAAATTACATCTAGAGTTGGCACACAGAAGATTGTGAAAGATTCTTGAACAATAGTCCCTCCATTGTTGCCAAAATCTGGCATTGCCGTCTGTATACTGCAAAGCTTGTCACCAATATGATAATTTATGGGAAACCACTGTCTTGTACTAAATTTAGGACCAAGCACAAGGGAGTCAATTTGGAAGTCTAATCAATTGTGAAACATGGTCAGGGTACATTTTCTCCCCTTCACCTTTCCTTTAAAAAAAATAGATATTTTTACTAATGTAAAAGGAGTAGTGGGAGGAGGGGGTTAGGGGAAAATTGATCAAGGCAAACAGAGGACACAGTATTCAGGAAATCTGTTAAAATGAGTGATTTAGTGAGAAGAACCTATAGGATCTACAGGAGTTTAGCAAACTTTGAGCTCCTTTGATGGTTCACAAGGGATGTAAATCTTGACTTACTCCTTGTGCAAGTTTCTGTGACACTGGGTTTTGGTATGTACATGTTAATCTTGGATAAATATTGCTCACTTCCAGTTGCAGATCATTTCCCAGGTTGACATGCTTCAGTTTCACCATTTACCTGGGAAATGCTGGCAAGATTTCCTTCTTGGTTGTTATGTAGCATCAAGTGAACTTCAGTTTATGGCAACTATATGAGGGTCCTCCAAGGGTGCTGGTTGTCAACAGCCCTGTTCAGGTCTTGCAAACTCAAGGCCGTAGCTTCTTTGACGGTGTTAATCTATCTGTAGTATGGTCTTCCTTTGTTCCTTCTGCCTGCTTTGGTGAAAAGATACAGCAGTATATAAATAAGGTGGTACAAGGTGTTACTGTATAATTTCATATAATACAAAATCTGTCATCTTTTTGATCCCTTTAGATAACACACCATCTTTGGTGACTCTGTGATTGAGCATGTGGATTTCTATGACATATAATAAACACGCAACATATAACAAATTGAGAAAGACACAATTTAAATTATAGCACAGATGAAACAAGGCTGTCACAAGTACATTCCCTTTCTCATTAATGCAATATGGCTGAAATTCTTATACTGTATCTTGCAAAGTAAATGAAAATAGATTTTTTGAAGTTTAGGGATCTAAACTGCAACTAAATCAAATCAGAAATCAGATGATTTTATTTGGCCCAAAGCTGCAAGATTTCCAAGCCCAGGGAAATAATAGTCCCACTATATTCTGCACTGGTGAGGTCTCATCTGGAGTACTGTAGTCAGTTCAGGAGAAGTAATTTTAAAGAGGACATAGACAGGGTGGAGCAGGTTCAGAGGAGGGCAACAAGGAAGATAGAGAAGAACATATGTAAGGAAAGGTTGAAAGAGTTTGACATTTTCAACCTGGTAAAGACGGGTGTCATGATTGCAAATTTGCTCTCTGCTGAAATGAATGGTAGGATCAATAAAATGTCCACAGGCAGGAAAAGAAATGTCCCCATCCCATTCTTGAATGGACCTGTTTAAATAAACTCTACCTATGTGGTGACTCACAATTTAAAAATGGATTGAATGGGTCTATTCTAGTCGGGACTAACCAACAAGATGTCTTACCCAAAAAGATGTGGAGGACTTAAGGTCCCCATCAATGATGTCAGTGTCTCCTTAAATGTTAGGGGAATTGCCTAGCTCAGATGAGGTCTATGAGAGGTAACCTGAAGGTAATCATTTCCATTATGCATTGATACTGATATACAGTATGCATTGATATGTACTAAATGTGGGAGAACTCCAGGGTTGGTGAATAGTTTTTTTTAAAGAAACATGCAATACAGCACAGAAGCATACAATAACAATTAAATCTGAGACACTACAGCTAACAGAAATGGAGGTATGGACATTGGATTGTAGAGGCTTAGGGCAGTAGTAGAGAGAGTGATAGTTATATTCTCATGGGATTGACAAAAGTGGTGGTTCTGGTTGATGGTCTTAACTCTTGATACACAAAATAGTGATTGCATCTGGGACAACCCAGGATAGCTGGACAGAAAAGATGGCTGGGAACATGGCATGAGGTAGGTAGATAGGTAGGTAGGTAAGTAGGTAGGGGTCTTATTTGTCTTAGTTCAATGGGACTACCTTTGTTTCCAATGCAAGAGGATATGTGGAAAGCCTTGGAGGAGAATGGAATGACAAACAAACCTATTTAGCCTTTATCTTGGTCTCACCTAGGTCCTTAACATGTCTTCAAGTCAATGTGACTTTCCCATGAGAAACTATCTAGTGTCCCAAATGTCATTCTGACCTCTTAAAACAACCCTGGCTCCAGATATGAAAAATATAAAAATATGAAATCCCATATACAGTGCAGGGAGTGTTGAGTATATTCACAGATGCCAACCATTTTTAGTTACAATGCTGTATAGTCAGTCATGCTTGGCTAACATGAATAAGGTACTGATGGCATGTGAGGACAATGCAAATGACCCTGTGATCTAGGGATATAAATCCTCAGCTATTTAACTCTCAGATGCAAGGAAGCATAATTACAGGAGCATTATCCCTACTGTGGCAGTGAGCAAAAATTCCCCCTTAGTTTTCTGCCTATATTTGAACATCTTGAGTTATTGTGAAAGAATTGCTCTGCAGAAAAGAAAAACTGTAAGAAAAAAAAACCTTTTCTTATTCAAATAAGCAGTTTCTTGCTGATGAAACAGTGTTTTCTTCAAAAGAAACCCATTTTCTGTGCAGAAATCAGGAGAGCTGTAAAAAGTGGTTTTGTTTTTTTCCTCAGCAGAATAATTCCTCCACAATATTTGGGGGCACTGAAAATGAGGAGAAAGTTGCACATAATTCCTGCTGGTCCATTTCTCCCCAATGTGGTTTCCCAAGTACTGGAAAGGTTGTTTTGTTTTTCTTTAACCTGGAAATGATTAAATAACTTAGAATATTCTTTCCATCCCTACTGTGATATCTTTCTTTCTTTCTTTCTTTCTTTCTTTCTTTTTCTCTCTCACGCACACAATTCTTTAACTGCAACTCATAAAATTATTTTGTTTTTGCTTTGCATTTTGCCCCTTCTCAAAGTGATCACCAAACAAACAAATAACCACACCTGATCCACTTTATCTTTTTTTTTCTTTCCAGCCAAAGGAAAGCTGATTGCTAAACATTACCTCCTTATAATGCTGAAGAACCAGACGAAATGTTGATTACCATGAGTCAGAGACAGATTAACGGCCAAAGTATCCAACTCTCCTGAGAAAATATCATATTAAGTAGATATTCATTCTATATATGAAAAGAAATAAAATGCCAACTAATTAGAGTTGTGTGTCTTCAGAGGGCCTGTAAGCACCCGGTCACCATGGCACACTCCCTGAAGATAAAGGACATCACAGAAACATGAAAATGCAAGCAGCAGGGTGGAGGGGGAAAGAGAAGGAGAGGGGAATGCAATGAATAGAAGAGTAACTGGTTATAGAATTAAGTACAAGTTGTGGAATAATGAGAACTTTTAAAGTAAGATTCCAAAAGTGCTTTGTGAGTTGATCTATGAATAGAAATGACTTCATTATCATGTTGGTGGTTGATATTTTCAAGATAGGCCCGCTTGATGCCACAGAAAAATATGTGGTTGTGTGTATTGGGTGTGTGTGTGTGCGTGAGTGCGTTCATCCTTGCTTTTCTTCAAGTAATATTCTGTTTCATAAAAAATAGAAAAAAAGGAGATAAAAACAACAACAAAAAGGGTTTAATTCCTGCATTGAATTCAAAGTATGAAAAGTAGGCCAGGTCTCTGAGTTCTTCTTTAGTATTGTTTTTATTATTTTTCAGACTTAACTCAAGCAAAATGTCATAGCTAATTTGGAGGGCTCTGCTCAGGCAAACTATCAGAAGGAAGCCAAAACAGTTTTGCTACAAACATATCAGCTGGAATACTGTTGATGCCTTATGAATGCTTTAGTTCTTCTGCAGACAGTTTGACAATTTTTGTCTCGGGTGCAACCTCCACATTCAGTTCAAGGTTCTAGAAGCAGAGTTGGGCTTCTGTGTATCACTCATGGTTGGGCAATGTGTGTGTTTGTGCATGGCTGCATATGTTCAATGTGCAACTATGTGAATTTTACATGCAAATACACTATATTTCCTCAGTGTTGATCTTGGCTTCAGTTAGAGTAGTTTTGTCCTTCCTGGAAGGGTGGTAGAAATGGAGACAGGGGTGTCCAGGCAGGACAATTCACAATCTGCCACCCCCTACACACCCCATTCTTGCTAAGATCCTTTTCTTAAAAATAAAAATTTTTTTTCTATTCAAAATGGTGAGATTTCCTGGGCTATTTTCTTTTCTCTGAACTCCCAGTTTCTATTCAGGTGCCTAAACAAATGACCATGTATACTCCAGTAACATCATATTTTCCCATTTATTTCCCACTGTGATTTTACAAAGAGAGAGGGGGGTGCTTTTGTTTATGCTAATTAAAAAAAATGCTTACAGCTCTGTTATTTGTATATTGTAGTAGGTGTTTGCACTGATCAAATGCCATGTCTTCTCCACCATCCTTATGGTGGATAGTGCAGAAGACAGGGCCCATCCTCAGTTCAGGTGTGAACTGTTTGGACAACATCTCTCCAGTTCACCTCCAAACCCACCATGTGCTAAACCTTTTCTTTTTGTTCCAGGTCTTCTGGAGAACTCCAGAACAACATTGAGCTTCTATTTGCAATGTGTCCTGCTGCACTGCCCACCACCACTGCTGCCAGTCATATCCTTTGAGGTCAGAACAAGATGCACTCCCTTGTGATCAAGGCTGAGCACCTTGTTTTTAGTTTCGGAGAGAGTGACTGTTTGTTGTGGTGGCAGGTGGCACAGGGGACATACATCTAACCAGATGCCCATCATTGCTCCAAGAACACCAGCTAAAAGAAATTCAAAATATAATTCAGCTCTAAGACCGGAATACTACAGGATCCCGTTGGAGATTTTTTTTTTTTCTGGGCAAATGTCACTCTGATGCTAATGAAAATTTTCCAAAAGAACAAACGGACAGGTTACATAGCATATTTTGTTCCATAATTTGTCAAGAAACTGGGGGATGTGTTCTGTAGTAAGGGCTGGAAAGTGGTTTGTTTGTCTTACAAGAGGCTGCATGACCAACTGACATCTAGGTTTGACTTCTATCAGATTCATTAGCTTCACGGTTTCCCCCCCAGCACATGCATTTTGAAGTAGTGATTTGGCAATGTTGGTAAGATATATCAGAATGTAAGTGCTTGCATTGTAGGACTCCCACGCTCTCCAGATTCTCATCTATCAGGGTGGAATATAGATATCTGTTTCTTATCCTAAATAAACTTGGCTCCTAGTTTTCCAATTTATTCTAGAATTACAAAAGAAAGAAATTCATCTTCATTAATGTATTGATGCTTGCTACTAGTATGACCAAAGTGGAACACTTACTACTACTTCTTCTTCTTCTTCTTCTTCTTCTTGGTTCATATTTCATCTTTTGCATATATCCATGATCAAGGTTTTACCTTAAGTGGGTATATTGGGGACTGTATTCTCTAATATGAGCTTGCAGAAGGGAGAAGGAGGGCAGGACATTGGGAACTAAAGGTTTATGGGGAAAGGGATCTTTGTTTTGCACATATTCTTATATATTTTTCAATATTTCTACTAATGTGAGCTTTTCTCTCTGCTTGTTTGAACTGTGGTAAGGTGCTCTGAGTCCCAGGACTGGGGACAAGACAGCAAATTTCAGTTCTACCGGCATCATTACATAGATAGTGGCAAGTAGCTTCCCAAGACACCTCAAGCTGGTCAGTGGTCATGCTTTTCAGGGAGAGCAGAGCTATGGCCACACATCAACCAGTCTGTAAACTAGGCCATGACACTACATGTGAACAGAGAACTGCTTCTGTTAGCAGATACTGGATACTTCTTTATACATGCTGATAAGAAGCACAATCACTAATAGAATCATAGAATCATAGAGTTGGAAGAGACCGCAAGGGCCATCCAGTTCAACCCCCTGCCATGCAGGAAATCCAATCAAAGCATCCTCAATAGATGGCCATCTAGCCTCTGCTTAAAGACCTCCAAGGAAGGAGACTCCACTACACTCCGAGGGAGTGTGTTCCACTGCCAAACAGCCCTTACTGTCAGGAAGTTCTTCCTAATGTTGAGGTGGAATCTCTTTTCCTGTAGCTTGTATCCATTGTTCCAGGTCCTAGTCTCTGGAGCAGCAGAAAACAAGCTTATTGCCTCCTCAATATGACATCCTTTCAAATATTTAAACAGGGCTATCATATCACCTCTTAACCTTCTCTTCTCCAGGCTTAACATCCCGAGCTCCATAAGTCATTCCTCGTAGAGCATGGCTTCCAGACCCTTCACCATTTTAGTCGTTCTCCTTTGGACATGCTCTAGTTTCTCCACATCCTTTTTAAATTGTGGTGCCCAGAACTGGACACAATATTGCTTGTGGGGCCTGACCAGAGCAGAATACAGTGGCACTATTACTTCTCTTGATCTAGACACTATACTTTTATTGATGCAGCCTAAAATTGCATTGGCCTTTTTAGCTGCTGCATCACACAGTTGACTCATGTTCAACTTGTGGTCTACTTGGACTCCCAGATTCCTTTCACATGTAGTTTCATTCAGCCAGGTGTCCCCCATCCTAAATCTGTGCATTTCATTTTTCTGCCCTAAGTGTAGTACCTTACATTTCTCTGTGCTGAAATTCATTTTGTTAGCTTTGGCCCAGCTTTCTAATATTCAGGTCATCTTGAATTTTGATCCTGTCCTCTGGGGTATTAGCTACTCCCCCTAGTTTGGTGTCATCTGGAAATTTGATAAGTATGCCCCCAATTTTGTCCTCAAAGTCATTGATAAAGGTGTTGCATAGCACTGGGCCCAGGACAGAGCCCTGTGGGACCCCACTGGTCACTTCTCTCCAGGATGAAAAGGAGCCATTGTTGAGCACCCTTTGGGTTCGGACAGTCAACCACTTACAAATCCATGTAACAGTTGCCTTGTCTAGCCTACATTTCACTAACTTGTTTGCAAGAATGTCATGGGGAACTTGTCAAAGGCCTTACCGAAATCAAGATATACTATATCCACAGCATTCCCTTCATCTACCAATCTAGTAATTTTATCAAAGAAAGAGATTAGATTTGTCTGGCATGATTTGTTTCTCTGGAACCCATGTTGACTGTTTGGCCTGTTATAGACTGCCAAAATAAAGCTGCTTCGGGTCTCTTTGGAGGTATGCTATTTAAATGATGCATGGGTCTTAAGAGTCCGGAGGTCGCGCCAAAGCCACACTCCATTCCTAAGCACTGGAGTGCAGCTTTGGTGCAGCTTCCAGATTCTTAGGATGCATGCATCATTTAAACAGCATACCTCCAAAGAGACCCGAAGTAGCTTTATTTTGGCAGTCTGTAACAGGCCTCAGTGATTATGGCATTGCCTTCTAGATGTTCACAGACTCTCTGTTTAATGATCTGCTCCAGAATCTTTCCTAGTACTGATGTCAGACTAACTGGACGATAATTGTTGGGATCCTCTTTTTCCCCCTTTTTGAAGATGGGGACAACGTTTGCCCTCCTCCAGTCTGCTGGGACTCCTCCTGTTCTCCAGGAATTTTCAAAGATTATTGCCAATGGCTCCGATATTACATTTGTCAGTTCTTTTAATACCCTTGGATGTAGTTCATCTGGTTCTGGAGACTTAAATTCATTTAGATTAACAAGGCATTCCTCTACTATCTCTTTACTATTTCTATGCTGAAATTCCCCTATTCTGTCCTCTGCTCCATTATCTTCAGGTTGAGCACCCTTTGCCTTTTCTGAGAAGACTGAGGCAAAGAAAGTGTTGAGTAATTCTGCCTTTTCTGTTCTCTGTTAGGATTTTGCCATCTTCTCCACGCAGTGGCCCTACCATTTCCTTCTTCTTCCTTTTGCTGCGGACATATTCAAAAAAGCCCTTTTTATTTTATTTTTTTAACCTCTCTAGCAAGCCTGAGTTCATTCTGCACTTCAGCTTTTCTGACTTTACCCCTACACATGCTTGCTATTTGTTTGAATTCCTCTTTGGTGATTTCCCCCTTTTTCCATTTCTTATACATGTTCCGTTTAAAACTTAGCTCAGTTGAAAGTTCCTTAGTCATCCATCCTGGTTTCTTGAGACACCTCCCGTTTTAATTCCTCATTGGAACTGTTTGAAATTGTGCCTTCAGTATCTCCCTTTTGAGAAAACCCCATCTGTCTTGAACTCTCTTCTCTTTTAGTATTCCTGACCATGGGATCACCACCAGTATTTCTCTAAATTTACTAAAATCTGCTCTCCTAAAATCTAATCATAATCCCTTATGATATTCTGAAGGCTATGCCTTGCAGTATCATTGGTTCGCACATGAACCAAATGAAAGGGATAATGGTCAATGGGCTTGATAAGTCTTGTCAGCCTCTCTGTCACATCACGGATCTTTGCCCCAGAGAGACAACACACCTCTCGAGACATCTTGTCAGGCCCTTTGGTGGTACTCCCAGGGTCCCTTGCTCTGTCCCTGAAGTCTGTCCCTGCTGCTCTTCCTCATCATCTCTGATAACAGACAGAGATTCAAATTGATTCTGTAGCTGCAATCTCCCAGAATGTTCCCTGGTTTTCCTAGTTCTGTGTGTGACTTTCCTCCCACCATCTACTTCTGTAGTATGTGAAGTGACCTCCTCCTCTCCAGCAACCTCCTCTGTGTGTTTCCTGTTCAGGACCATGTGGTCCGTTCTGGTCAGGAAAACCTCTTGCTCCCTATGATGCTGAAGTGTAGCTACATGGGCATCCAGCTGCTGTACTTTCACTTCTAAGAGGGCTGCCAACTTGCATTTAGTGCAGGTGAAGTTCCCCCATCTCTAGGCAAGAATACAAACATCCCACAAGTGTTGCAGGTGACTGCAGCAGGGCCTTCAGTGACCATACTGAAAAGTCTTAAGGAGGCACTGAACAAAACTGTGGGCTTCCCCTGCTAAACACCAATGTAAAGAACCCCTGTGGGCCTCTGTTAAAGAGCTCAGTCAACTGGGACTCTAGTTATGTACAGCGCTCCTGGCTACTAGCTACTTCAGAGGCAAGTCTCTGGTGCACTTCCTCTGAGCAAATAGCACCAGAGATTATGCAAGCATTGTGTCCCAAAATGAATCTGACCCTGATAAACACATTAACTATTTCAAAGATTAACAATATCACAGAATTATATCCAGTGCACAA
The DNA here is from genome assembly GCF_019175285.1 of Sceloporus undulatus. Taxonomy (NCBI): domain Eukaryota; kingdom Metazoa; phylum Chordata; class Lepidosauria; order Squamata; family Phrynosomatidae; genus Sceloporus; species Sceloporus undulatus. The sequence goes on from NC_056525.1 coordinate 242,194,867, forward strand.
AAAGGGAAAGCAAAAACTTTTCCATTGGCTTTAAAGTGGTACAAAACTATCCCTCCCCAGAACTACTAAAGAACTACTGAGAAATTGAAACAAATGGGAATTACCAATGGCTCACAAGGACATTTCTTGGACAAAGCAGAGTTTTAGCTCAATCTGGAAGGTTCATAACTTATGCCATGATTTTTAGCCACATTGATAGATGTTGATGATTTATCTTCCATTCCTTCCCTTTAGTTGTCAAATGTGAATACTTTGGTTTTAAGGAATTGTTAGATTTCAACTTTTCTATTTAAAAAATGCTTAAAAGAGTTAAATGAAGTCCATACATATAGTCATTTAATTAAACAAAGTAGGAGTTCTTAAAACATAAGCTTTATTGGGCATAGGTCCAGCACTTAAAAATTAATAAACTAGTAAGATTTTCTCAATTCCATTCTTGCAAAAGCAAAAAAGATACAGACCACATATTTTTTCTTCTATCAAACTTGTCTTTCTTCCCCCATTGCCCAGAATTCCTAAGTGCTCAGCTCTTTAGTGGATTTAATCTCCCTTGGATCGATCTAGAGTGCAACTTTGTACTCTCAGAAATGGGTAGAAGTATTTGCCCAACAAGAATGTAAAGCACAGGGTTAATGGTGCTGCTGAGAGAAGTGAGCACAAAAGCTAATAAGGAGATGATAGCAAACTCATTGTTCATGTTGAAGAACAAGCGTATAGGGGCCCACGTGACAAGGGAGAAAAGGGTTCCCAGTAAAACCTCTGCATGGAGTTTGCTTTCATGGCGTAAGTTACACCAAATCTTGATGATCAGGGTCTGAGTTGAGATGACCATAAGTGGGACAAAAATCATCAGTGACATGATGACAATTGTTTGTCTGTCAATATCTAGATGGAAAAGGAGTAATAGCTGGCAAGACAGTGGCCAGAGAAGGGCAGACAAAATAGCAGATATGAGAGGTGCCATATAGTCTGGTCGCTGCCCTCTGTGCCAGCTTGGGATCAGGGCCACCAAACACCAATCAATAGTGATGGCCACAAGGAAATGCAGGCTAAAACACTGCATGGATAAAAACAGGTATGCTAGGAGTAGGAACAACTTGATGAAAGCACCACTCAGATCCTGGCAAATGTTATTAACAAAAGCAAATAGACAGATACTGCATAAAAATATAAGGACACTAAAGTCAGCCACAGCTAAGTTCCAGATATAGGCACTCCAGGAATTCCTCTGAAAGTGGAAGAGAAGAAAGAAGAAAATGATTATGTTTCCAAAAAGTCCAACCATGAAGATGGAGACAATAAAACGAGCAAACATATGGCCTCTTAATAAGCATGTAAGAAAGGCCATGATGTGTTCACATTCTCTACAGATATGATGAGACACATTCAGGTTTACAGTTGGAAAGAATGTATTGTTCCATTCAGTCATATTGAAATCACCTCTTCTTAGATGTGGGTCTCTTCTCAACACAGTCTTGTTTGGTGAGGGTAGAAGTGCTTCATCCTATATCAACAAAACATAAAAAAAAAATAACACTGGAAGTTAATGAAGAAAGCCAGCATTGAATGAGACTCCACAAATCTCTCTAAATAGGCAGTTTAAAAATATCCTTAGTAACAACTTGCAATAGGCCAGGTCTAAGAAATGTAGCATTGCAAAATGGTCAACTCAGTAATATCCTGTTTGGAATCTTACATATATGTAAGGTTCCCTGTAGAAGTGGCTGGACATTTTTTTCTCCAATGCAGAATAACAACATTCAGTTCAAAGTTCAAAATGTGAAGAGATACCTGTGATACCATTGTGAATGGATATACTTTGTATATGTTGTTCACTCGTCAATGCACACTGTGCATAGATACACACGTACAATGAGTTTTGTATTTGGCTCCATTCACTGTCTTGGTTCAGTACCATTCAGCAGAAGAGCTGCATAACATAACTGATGTGTGTGCATGCACATGTGTTTATACATATATGATAGATAGATGATAGATGTACTTCTATGTTATTCCTCCCTTATTTCCCTTTCATTTTTTCCATAGATAAAGAGCTTGAAAGATTGTTTTACTCTGCAAAGGATCCTTTCCAGCTCCATAATTTATTTTTCTCTTCATTTTCTTCACCTTTTCTTGAAATCTATGACATTCTTTTTGAGGTGTAGTGACCAGGTTTGTACATGGTAAGATGTGGACACTGGACATATAAGAGATTTATAAAACAAACAAACAAACAAAAACTGACCAAAACCAGTGCAATTGTACTGACAGATTTATTTTTATTTCCTATCTGATTGATTCCTACTGTGTAATATGCCTTTTTTTTTTTGGTAGCAGCCCCATGGTCTCTCCATAGCCAGAATCCTACTGATTGTCCATACAGAGTAGAGGAGAATTAAAACAATGGGATTAATCAACATGTTGACTCACAACTCAACCATTTCTTCAATGGATTAATCTTAGTTTGAACTAACCAATATGATCAAGGCCGATGTTTTAACCAAGCTATCTAACTCAACTCCAGCTTATCTCTCCTAGCCAGTTACTATTAGCTGAGCCCCATAAAGCTTTAAAGCAGAGATGGGCAATGTATGATCCTGTTGCCACATTTGGCCTCCTAGGGTGTTTCTGCAGCCCTTAACCTCTCCAGATTCCTCCAACACCCTCTGTTTCTAACAAAAAAAGTGTGAAGCAGGGCCCGTATAGACAGGCCAAAATAAAGTTACTTTGAGTCTCTTTGGAGGTATGCTGTTTAAATGACACACACATCGTAAGGGGTCAGAAGCTGCACCAAAGCTGCACTCCAGTCCTTAGGACAGGGGCACGACTTTGGCATGGCTTCTGGCCTCTTAAGATGCATGCATCATTTAAAATAGCATTCCTCCAAAGTGACCCAAAGCAGTTTTATTTTGGCCTGTCTGTACAGGGCCTAACTTCTCCTAGAAGCCTGCTGAAGTGTTGCTGCTGGGGAGAGGGTTTGTGGTTTTGTGAGAGGTGGCATGATTGGCATTTTGGAGCATTCCAATGACAGAAAATTAGTCCCAGGTCCTGTCACAGTTTCCACCCTAGTTTAAGATCTCAAATGACTTTTTGCTGATCAGAATCACAGAGGATCACAATGCTGGCAAGAAACCAGGGTAAAAGTCATGCGGCCTACCAGGATTTAGTGAACCACAACTCCAAATAGTTGTCAAACCCAGTGTTGTGTGATGATGGGGGTTTCTGTCCAACAACATCTGGAGAGGCTGCATCATTCCTACCTCTGCAATCTTATCAGTGATTTCTCCAAATTAAAGACTTCTATTCAAAGGGGGAAATGTGGGACAGACAGGAATTGTGAATTGTGCCACAGAGTAGATTTTTAGTTTGAAAACTTTGGTTTGCAGGGAGCAATCATTATAGTTGAAAAAGGGCAAAATGTCAGGCAGAAATAACTTGTTCCACTCACTTTTGCTGTTGAACAATTTGGCAAAGGAGGAGAAGTTATACTGGCTTCTGTGAGTTGGAGAAGACTCCAAAGACCAATCCAGAAGATGAATGCCATTGCTTCTTTCTTTCTTTCCTGTTACAACAAGAGCTGTTTTAAAATTTATTTTTATTTACTTACTTACCTTTGCCATGGTACAGCCTTCTCTATGCCCCAGTTTTAAAACTGAAATAAAGACAATTCTGTTCAGGGAAGCATTCCCAGACATTACCTGATTGTTATTCGATGTCTGTTTTAATCTGTTGTTTTTGTTGAATGATATTGTGTATCCATTTTGTATTAAATTTCATTTTCTAAAATGTACACCCTTGGCAGGTCTATTCTATTCTGTTCTATTCTATTCTATTCTGTTCTATGTACAGTGCTGTGTAAACCTACAATGTTTTATAAAGTATAATAATAATAATAATAATAATAATAATAATAATAATATCTCCCTGCACTTTGCCAACATGTTTGGAAGATGCACTTTGCATTTCTGGGTAATTACTCCCAAGTTACTACCATTCTCCCTCATCAGACTAAACCAGTTTTATTCAGGTGAGTATTTTGCAAATAACAGGCTCGTATTGAGGGTGTTATTTTCCGTGCTTTATTTTTTAAAATAAATAAATAAGTAAAATTCTGTTGCTCTTTTCATTTGAACTAGTAAAGTGTATTTGTAACTGTAATTCTGCTTTAAAATTATAAATTAGTAAGGCCTCCTTATGCATGGATTCATCTATCCATGGCTTGGTTTAAAAAAAAATAATACAAATACCAAAACACAAACCTTGATTTTATCATTTTATATAAGGGACATTATTTTGCTATGCCATTATATTTAATGGGTCTTGAGCATACACAGATTTTGGTATCTATGGGGGGTCCTGGAGCCAAACCCCAATGGATTCCAAGGGCCAACTGTATATCAATTTCAGTCATATCTTGGGGGGGGGGTAACCATATACTGAACTACATGACTGGCATTGGTAGAAAGGAATAGTATAATATTAAATAAAATGTTAGCTGTGTCTGAAATATTGTTCCTAGGTAATGTGGTATGCCCATGGTTTCCCATGATATCTCAGGTAAGATAAGGAGTGAACTGCCCAATTCTTAGTTAGCACTGCTATCTTGCAAATGGAATCCTATTGATTAATCACAACTAAGGCAAACCGATTCCATCAATTGTTGAATGATGAGTCAACATGCCAGGAAAACCAGTCGATTCAGGGAATTCTAGGCTGCTGCCACATTACAGAATCAATGCAGCTTGACACCACTTTCACTGCCATGACTCCAGGCTACTGAACCCTGGGATTTGTAGTTTGTTGTGGCACCAGAGCTCTCTGAGAAAGCTAAATATTTCACAAAACTAAAAAGCTCAGGATTCCATAGCACTGAGCCATGGCAGCAAAAGAGAAGTCAAACTGCATTAATTCTCCAGTGCAGATGCAACCCCAATTTAGTTGGAACTAATGTGTTTAAAGCTGTTTTAACTATATGCTTTTTAAATAGAATTGCCTAATTTCTTTTAACTTTTGTAAAATAAGCTTTTTAGCTGGACTCGGTTTTACATTTTTGTAAGCTCTTTTGAATCCCTCACTGAGAGAAAGGTGAGATATTAAACAATAACAAAAAACCAAACAAACAGTATGATTAAGATCTGTATTGTAATCCACCAACTCAACGAGTAAATAGGTGTAAAACCTAAGAATAAAAGATATGAGAGCTTTGAAAGGCACATTGTAATTTGCACTATACTGTACTACACTGTAATCCAGTGGTTTGTTGGACTACAACTCTGGAGACCAGGGTTCAACTCCACTCAGCCATGGAAACCCACTAAGAGGCTCTGAGCAAGTCCCACCCTCCCAGCCTCAAGGGAAGGCAATGGCAAACCTCCTCTGAACAAATAATGTCAGAAAAAAACCCATAAGGCCACCATAAGTCAGAAAAGACCTGAAGGCATACAACAACAGCAACAACAAAATCCACACCATTATCCACACCTCCCTCTATAACTGTCATCTTTCGGCTGGCGAGGGAGAGAACAGGTGAACCCACACATGCAAAAAAGGACCTAACCATGACAGACTGCTGGCAGTGTTACAGAGTTTTCCACCCCGTCTCCCAGTTCACTTCTTCAGCTTCTTTTCCTCCTCTGACTGGTAGCTTTCTTCTCTCCTTTCTCCCCCTCTTCTCCCTCAGTTGCTGCTACTCCAACGGTCACCAACCGACATCCTCCTTCTTGTTCTTTGCATTCTACTCCAATTTTTTTTCACTTCTTCTACATTCCATTACCTGACAGGATCAAGGAAAGCCCTAGAGCTGTAAGGAAATGGCCTTTTGAAGTGCTCCGTCTTCTCTGGGGAGAACATTTTACCAAATTTCTGGGGTAGGAAAAGGAATTCTCCAACAGCTTCTCCTAGGTGGGACTCATTATTAGCTAACACATCTTCCTTCCTTCCTTCCTTCCTTCCTTCCTTCCTTCCTTCCTTCCTTCCCCTGAAATAAATGCAACTATTTCTGCAAGGGAAGTACATCAGAATTCACATTAGCAGTTTAGTTACCTTTTTGTCCCAGATAGATATGTGTGTGTGTGCGTGTGTGTGTGTGTGTGTGTTTTGCATGCCTCCAAGTCATGTTTGAATTATGACAACCCTAAAGTGAACATATCATGGGGTTTTCTTGGCAAGTTTCTTCATAGGAAGTGTGCCATTGCTGTCATCTGAAGCTGAGAGAGTGTGACTTGCCCAAGGTCACTCAGTGGGGTTTTATGCACAAGCAGGGAGTGCAACTGTGGAGATCAGGGTTTGATTCTGGGCCATTTAATACCCCTTTAACTTTCTTGGCTCCATGCTATGGACTCCTCAGATTTTTTTTTTACTTTGAAAAGATTTTTAAATTTCATGCAAAACTACAACAGAGAACTGTAAGTATTCCTTAAGATAAAGGCTTGATTGTTAAAGTGGTTTCAGTCTGCTATAATTATTTATTGAAGATATATATGCATATAACCATAGAGGTATAGTGTTACAGATTTGGAAGGGACACACTCACTAGCTGTGTCAATGGATGAAGTTGCATTCTTCTTCAAACATAGACAGCATGGGGGTACAATGGTCTGGATGTCCTAGATAGTATGTACAACATTACTATCTGTCCATCCAGTTTTACTCACAGGCGAAAATAAAATATTGAAAGGGCTTATAGATAACAAGCTAATAGACCAAAATTAATAGTCACCAACTTTAATGTCACTGAAGAATCATCCCAGTTGCATCTCCCACATGCAAATCAGCCAGGTCCCTTAAGGCAGATAGAAGTATCTCTTCCAGTCTCTGATCAGTAGGATCAGCATAGATGTTGAGAGAGATGAGATTGTCTATCTGTATCAGTCTCAACAACATGCCCTGCCTATTCCTTTTATTAAGATTATGCTGCCTTCCTTACTCTAAATGTTGGTGAGACATTAGATTTTGCTCTTAAGGAAAGGCGAGTAACCTTTAAAACACAAGCTTTGCTTTCTTCCTCTGCTCAATGAATGTCTAATTCATTGGGGTCCTTGTTACAGCTAGAATCTTTCCCTAAACCTGCTATAGAGAGCTAAATATCCAGATGTTCACACATTTATCATAAGATATTTATGGTTGTGATGGATCCCTTCTGCAGGATGACCCTCTAGGCTCCTCTCTCTCCCCTTATCCCTTGCCCCTTGACCCTCAAGATCCTTCCCTGGATCTAGTTCTTGGGCCTCAAGATGACCCCTATATGCACCAGTGGATATGATGTTCAGTGGAGTCAGTGTGATATGTGTGGTCAGATTCTCTATCAAAACTTAACAGGGACAGTAAGACAAAGTTATAAAAAAGAATAAACAAGAAGTTTATTAATACACAGATCACACATTAAACCCTGAACTATTTAATTATTCACAGCTCACCAAAACCTCACACAATTCTTCATTCCATCTGACTCCTATCTGTTATACAATATTTCCCTATCTCTATGTCATCCTCCACCTATCTCTCTAGAATCTTTCCCCTCTTTGCCTCCTGTCAGAGATAGTTTTGTATCCTTTTCTCTTCCCAGAATTCCCTGAGCTGTGATTCAATGGCACCAACCAGGTTTGTCCAGCTCTTCCCATCACCATGGTTGTCACCAAATCTACCTAGAGCTGGAATGGGAAAAGTGTCGGCCATGGGCTGCATGTAATCCCAAATCACACTATTGTCTGATCCAGTATAAAACAGTTTGACTCAGATTTTCTGATTCAGTATACTGTAAGACAACTTCCTATGTTTTTATATTCCTCAACAACAAATATAACATTGTCAAAGAACAGGTAAAGGTAAAGCTATTTCCCATTGACAGGGTTGTCAAGTTGTGTTCGACTATAGGGGCCACTGCTCATCTCCGTACTGAGCTGAAGAGTCAGCGTTGTCAGACACTGTGCTATGGTTATGTGGCCAGCACATAACCATATTTTGGGTAAAGCAGAGAGAAAAGGTTATACATTCTGGGAAAAGAGAGTTGGCAATGTTGCAATCCTTTTACTATAAGAAGGGAAATCAAGATGTCCTTGCAGCCTTGAAAATCTATAAAACCAAAATTAGACCTCAAATATTATATAGTACATCTGTATGGGTAACAGCTTTCAACAAAGAGGTTGAAAATTTACAATCTCGGTTTTGCAGAAAATTGTTATCTATTCCGCCATGCGTTCATTATTTAACGCTATATGACGAGCTTGGTTTGGTTACACTTGAGACCACTGCCTGGTTGATGGCATATAAATATTGGCTTAAAATTCATTATAGACCAAATAGATCTAGTTTAATTTGGTTTCTCTTATCTGATAATTATTATACTAATTGGTCAAAAGCCTTTGAAGACAATCTAAAATTAAAGGGTTTAAATCTGGACTCTTTACTCCTTTTGACGGAGCACGAGTGCTTCAAGACAATTAAGGATTGTTTTCTGAGTTGGGAACATAAGGAAATTTATTCTACCTCTCCCAGAGTATGCTCCCCTTTTGTATTTGGCATTCCCCCCTGTTGTGGTGAGATACCAAAATATTTTCAATCGTTGTCCCTTCAGGCTGCGAGGAAAGCCTTCCTTTTTGCAAGGCTGAACATCCATCCGTCATGTGTTACTAAGGGGAGATATATGAAAATTCCTTTTGTTAATCGTCTTTGTATATGTGAGGCAGTTCCAGATACCCTCCAACATATTGTTTTTCTTTGCCCATTATATCAAAAACCGAGAAAGAATTTGATAAAGAAACTAATGGAAATGAACTACTGTGTAATGGATATAACTTTAGTGCATTTATTGGAGGATTGCAATGAGCAGATTACACGAGTGATGGCAAATTTTCTAATGGAGGCAACAAAAATCTGGTATAAATTGAACAACTGTAGTCCATAGAATTACATGTTATACGGACGGAATTTTAAAGTATTTATGTTAATGATTTTAGTTTAAAATTTTAACTTGTATGATGTTTTTTTTATTTGAGATGCCTAATAAAGGTTATGGTATGGTATGGTATGATTGCACAGAATGCTGTTTACCTTCCCACCGGAGTGATACCTATTTATCTTCTTGCATTTGCATGATTTCGAATTCCTAGGTTGGTAGAAGCTAGGACTAGTGATGGGAGATCACTCTATCATGCAGCACCCAGGCCTTGAACTGCCAACCTGCAAATCTTGCATTCAAAAGAGTCAGTGTCTTAAACACTTGAGCCACTGCATCCCTGATAGCTATAAGAATAGCTACTACCTATTAAGCTGGTTCCTATTCCTATCCATCCAGAAGTAGCATATATGGTAGGTATCTGTGAAGAACATTGTTCACAGGTAAAATTGATGTGACCAAAGATGATGAGGCATAAATACCCTAAAGGAACCAGATCATGTCTGGTCTTTGAAGTGGTGCAGGGTAAGCCCTGGTTAGTACTTGGAAGGGAAACACCGACAAATACCAGGTGCTGTAGGCTATATTTAAGATGAAGGAACTGGCAAAGCCACATCTGAGTATTGCTTGCCTAGGAAAACCCTATGAAATTCATGGAATTGTCATAAACATAAGGGACAAATAAAAGTTGGGGGACTAAAGATGTTTGTGTGATTGTTTGTATCAAGGCAAGTTGCTCATTTGTAGTTTCTTTTTTGTTTGTAGTTGTCCTTTCTTCCACAACTGTAAGTCAAAACTGGAGCCCTGTAATAAAACCTCTAACCATCCCAGCTGCCCTCAATAGAACTTCTTGTGATAATAAGTTCTGATCACTGTGAACACACTTTGGTGCTTTTGAAAGTAATCTATAGATTGAAACAACCTTGCCTGCTGTTTGTCGATGATGCTTGTGGTTCAGAGATAACTGAAAAGCCCACTGAAAATTAGTTTGTGGGGGCAATACGTATGAAGGTGGAGAAAAGCAATTATAAGTTTCAATTATAAAAACATAACATCGTTTGAATTTGTTCTAGACTGCAAAATTTCACTTCAGTTAATGTGTTGTTTTGTTTTTGCTAAGAATCCTCTTCCATTTGATGAAAGGCCGGTTTTGCACAGCATTAAACAAGCTAGAAAAACAAATTTATTATTATTATTATTATTATTATTATTATTATTTGTCTATATACCTGTATTTTCACAATATTGGGACTCCTGGCATCTTACAAACATTGGAACACATACTGTATAGTTAAAACACTTGCAAAGACATAAATGAAAACATATAAAAAGTTATGAAAATGCAATTAAATTAAAATTAAATTAAACTAAAACCCCATTAAGTTGAATCCATTAAAAACATTAAGGTGCATGAAGATCAGCACAACAGCACACTATCAGTCATTTCTCAAAGCCCTTAGGAACAGAAAGAAAGGAAAAAACCTCACCTATTTTTCCAATGGCACCAAGGAGGAATCCATCCTAAGCCTTCATCAGAAAAGAGTTCCAAAGTCTAGGATAAACTACTCAGCAGGTCTTCTCCCTTGTTTCAGCCAGTGTACCTGGGAATGTGGTGGGACTGAGAGGACTTCCCTCAAACTTCTTACAGCCTGAGAAGGCTCATCTTGGAAGATATGGTCATTCAAACAGCCTGAACTTAATCTGTATAGGACTTTGTAGGCCATAACCAGTACAGTTGGCCCTTCTTATACACAGATTTCTTATACATGGAATGAAGCATCCACGGTTTGAAAATGTTCAAAAAAAGTATAAATTTCAAATATTAAACCTTGATTTTCCATTTTTTATAAGGGACACCATTTTGCTATGTCATTATATTTAATGGGACCTGAGCATCCACGGAATTTGTTATCCACGGGGGATCTTGGAACCAAACCCCAGCGTATAAAAAGGGTCCACTGTACTTTGAATTGTGCCCCAAAACAGATCATCATCTGGTGAAACTGTTGCAACAAGGGAAGGGGTGGTGGTAGATTAATTTCATTAATGTAACTAGTTTAATTCTATTTTAAGGTTCATTTTTGTAAGTTTTTAATTGCATTGTTTTTTTAAATTGTGAGCCCATTGAGTCCCAATTTTGTCCCAAGCAATAGCTGGTGTCTTCCATGTCAATGAGGCACCATATTGGATCCAGATACAAGACTTTCGCCAAGATATCCAAGGTACTAAACCTATTTGGATCAAACAAATGCCTAGATCAGATTTATCATCCCACTGGTATTAAAACTATCAGCCACTACTAATACCTGCAGCTCCCATTGTTTCCTACCCACTATGGTTCAAAAGAAGTAACTCTTTATAGTCTTCATTTTTATACTTTCCAAGACTTAGAATGAGAAAATATACACCTGGGTACAAATATCTGCACACTTATGACACTTAAAGGATATTTCCAAGAACTACAGTGGATACAGTAAGCAGAAGAATATGCTGCAGTCATTGACTCAAAGTTCTTAAATTACAGCTACTTTTGCTATTGAAGAAAAATGCAAAATTTCAGTGATTTAGAGAAATTTGGAAAGAATAAGACTGAGTTTCCATCCATACTTTCTTGATGGGGGGGGATTCACATCCCCATTTTGTCTTTCCACCATGTTTGTAAAGATATTTGTGGACTTTGGTAACTTCTTAAATGTTCCCCCTCCTCAGCTGAATGAAGAGCTTGTCCTCCTCTGATCTTGTCCTCCTTTTGGCAGTGACAGTTGGTGTGGAACACTGAATCCATTCCAAGTTTTACTTTAAACTTTAAAAGAGTTATATAAGTTGTTGAGCTTTTCCCCCAAAGTCAATTTATCCCATGGAAAGCTCCTTGAACAAAGATGTGGCCTGGATTAACTAGCCCACTGACATAAGAATTACTGGCAGCCATTACTACTTTCTTGGATCAATGCCGTAACTCAAGATCATAACACAGGTTACAAGCCCAGCAGTAAGTCCTACAAAATACTAGGGGGCTTACAGCTGAGTCCATGTATATTAGGTATTGTCATTTCCCCAAGGAGAGAAATTACTTTTTAAAAATTCAGTGTGTGTGCTGACAGACAGACAGACAGACAATTGTAAGAGAGAGAGATCAAATGGACTTATGAATAAGCACCACCTGAAATTCTCATGGATTAATAATACCCCCATTTCTCTACATAATATATGGTTGTATCCCGATTCTTTTATGTGGTATTTCTATATGTAGAAGTGGATCAGCACATTGCTAAAATATCACACAAACACACTCTTCACACACTGGTATGAATGATCTTGTTAGGAATGCTTTGCCTTTTTTTTATCAAGGCATGGATTGTTATTGTGTGCCGTCAAGCCATTTCTGACTTGTGACCAATTTCAGATGAAACTGTCACAGATTTTGCTTGCCAAGATTGTTCAGAGAAGGTTTGCTATTGCCTTCCTCTGAGGTTGAGAGTGTGTGACTTGCTCAGTGTCACAAAGTTGGTTTCCATAGCCAAATGGGGATTTGAACCTTGGTTTCCAGAGTCTTAGTCTAACACCCAACATACTGCAGATATTGATAATCAAAGATTGGACAAAATAACAAGCATATCAAGTGAACCTGGTGGGAAATTGGACATGACTCGCTTCTACAGTTTTAGAATTAAGCCAGAATGTAAGTGGCATGGGATATGTGATGGTTTTTCCTTCCATTATTTTCATGGTGGTCTTAGAGGTCGCCTAAAAATTTGTCAAGCAGGAACAAGTATTGCTCCCTTGATAATGCTGAAGAGTCAGTATTTTCTCCACTTGTCCTCTGTCATCTTTAAACTCTTCTTGAAATTCTCCTGCTCCTACATTTTCCCTATTTCACTTTTCACAAGGCATCCTTCCTAATTTATCATGCATTTACATTTCAATTAAGGTTCCTGGCTGTTTGTAAAAGCCACCCCAGTGAGAAGTGTGAAATAAATTATTGACTTTACCATCATCTGCACAGCCCATTACCACCTCATTTACCCTAATGACACTAAAAAGCCTGTCACCCTCAATGTAGTTCATCCTCCTAATAGAAATTCCCCCAGGAGCCCTGTTTATGCAAGTTACAGCCATTTGCATATGTTAATTAGGTAATCATAGCCTGGGCCTTCTAACCAGTGTATTTTAAGTATGATAGATCCATTGATGCTGACACCAGAGCAGAAGAAGTCTCTAGAAGGGTCAGAAGTCAAATTCTGCTCCAAAAAATCATCCTTTTGGGGAAAAAACCCTACTGTATAATAGTTTCTAGACACGAAGAGATGGACCATCTGTAGCCATGTGACCATAGCCATTAAACCCAGCTGGGGAAGTTTGAACACTCCAGATTCTTATATGCAAGGACCTGTTCAGAAGGGGTATTGTATTGAGGAGGGAGCAAACTTGTTTTCTGCTGCTCCAGAAAACAGGACCCAAAACAATGGAAGCTGCAGGAAAAGAGATTCTACCTCAACATTAGGAGAAACTTCCTGACAGTAAGGGCTGTTCGACAGTGGGATAAACTCCTTCCTCTGAGTGTAGTGGAGTCTCCTTCCTTGGAGGTCTTTAAACAGGCTGGATGGCCATCTGTCGGGGATGCTTTGATTGAGAGTTCCTGCATGGCAGGGGGTTGGACTGGATGGCCCTTGTGGTCTCTTCAAACTCTCTGATTCTATGATTTTACATGTGTGTTACTTCAAGTTTCCTGCTGATGTATGGTGGCCCATGAATTTCATAAGGTTTTCTTATGCAAGGAATACTCAGAGGTAGTTTGCACTTTCCATCTTTCCTTTGAAATATAGCCCATACCACCTGGTATTCATTGGCGGTCTCCCATCCATATACTAGCTTCCATGTTCATATGGGATCTGGTGGCTTTAGGGAATTTAGGCAGTCTTCAGCACTCATTGGATTTAAAGAGCCTAGAGTGATGTTACTAGCAATGATGCCACTTGTTCACATATTGAGTAACAAGGGGCAAAGTTATTTGACTTTTTAAGGAACCTGGGGTGAATGTTAGGGTTTCTACATAATAGTAGCATTTGCTCATTAATTGCAGACACATTGCTTTGAGAACATGGGTTTTGGGCAATTTTACTGAACTATTTACAGAAAATATTTTTATAATAACATTCACAATTAATGTGTTACATTGCCTGGTATTCGTAGGTGATGGTTTGGCCCTCTTCTTGTTCATTTTCCACTAGCAGGCAAAGATGTTTTAATTTAAGCAGGCCTTTGGTTCTTAAGTTGCTGTGGCAGATGGGTCTTTTAATGAGGTGTGTCATGCTTTTATCTTTTTACTATGTTTTAATGTGTCTTAAGCTGCTGTAATTTAGTGTTTTTAAGAGAACAGTTATAATTGGAACAGTTTACTTTTTTTTTTTTTACTTTGCTTTTAATTTGATGCAAGCCTCCTTGCATCTCATGCCAGGAGAAAGACAGGATAATAAATAAATAAATGTAATGTAATATAATTACCAAAACTTGCGTTTTATTTTAGAAATTAAAAAATTCAAACTCGGACGTTCACAGACGCCTAAATCTGTGACACTTTCCTTGTTCGTTCTTGATATATGTTTAAATCTGTATCCAGACAATTAATATTAATTTAATTTAAAGTTGGGGATCGTCTTATACACCAGATGTCATCTTATAGGGCAGGTGCTGAAACTTCTGAGCCGGACTGGAGAATCTGCGGTTGCCGCATATGGTGGGGGAGCTCAAAAACAGCCGCAGCTGCATCCCCATCGTATCCAGCAACTGTATGAAAGCAGTAAGGGCAGTGCTTTACAGGTACGGTAGAAGAAAATCACCAGGATTCGTGGAAAGAAGTGACTTAATGCAGTCCCGATGACAAGGTAAGGGGATGCCTCAAATGGAAGGTGTAAGTGAAGGGTGGAGCAAGCTGCAGGTGTTCGGGACACCTGGGGTATGGAAAAAAGAGCCATGTTTCTGCTACCGCTTTGTTAGTCTTGGAGACAAGAAGGGCTGGGCAGGCAGGGAGAGCTGACCAATCCAAGCAGGCTTTGTATACAACACGTTTTCCTGCTAAGTACCTGCATGTCATAAGCATTTTAATTAAAATTACCATATTGAAATCAAATCTGATGTTTTGTTTTTTTAATTTTTATTTGGTGTGCATTGGGAGAGGAGTAGTCTTATACAGCAAGTATATCCTAAACTCTATATTTTAACTGGAAAAGTTGGGGGTCATCTTATAGGTCAGAAAATACGATACTTCTTTGGTAGTTACTCCTGGTCTTTTTCAATTAAATATTCAACACCAAAAAAGCCAAGGTCCTATTCTTTTAGCAAAGCATAAATATATGCTAGTTCTTCTAGATCTCCATTGTCTGTCTTAAGGACAGCAAGGACCCTAGTGAGTGTTTCTATAGTCCAAAGGAACAGCCAGAAGAGAAACCAGGGTCATATATAGAGCTGGCAATAACAGAACTTCAGCCAAGGTGGTCCAAGCTATTGGCACAAAAGTGAGTCTGACACCAGCATTCAGGGAATAAATAAGGAGATTAACCCAACGATCAAACTAAAGTCCAGAAACTTAAAGACGAAGGAACATCAAGCAAAGGAATACAGAAGGGGAATGGCCTTGCTTGTGCTAGTTGATCTTCTTCTCATGTACCTTCAACTCACTGCTGACCTCTGGAGACACTAAGGTGAGCCTATCTTGGGTTTTTCTGAGGCTTAGAAAATGTTAGTTGCTGAAGGTCACCCAGTGAGCTTCCAAGACTGAGCAGGCATTTGAACCCTGGTCTCCAGAGTCATAGCCCAGCATTCAAACAATTATGCCAAATTAAGTCTTTATATCTGGCTATAAGTCTTTATATCTGGCTGATCTCAGTGGGGCTGCAGATTTTCTGTGCCCTTTTGAAGCTGGCACTCTAGTCTGCTGTTTTCAAAATGGTAAAGAGGCTCAGCATCTGATGCCTGTTCCAGCTTCAACTGGAGTCTACTCTCTTGCTTCTCCTCTTCCCTTTCCTCATATAAAGAGACCTCATGCAAGTAAGACTTGACAACAACAGGCAACATGTCTTAGATATGCCTTTTGAAAACTGGTGTTTTTGGGGTTTTTTGGCCCTGCACTCCAAAAATCAAATATGACAGTGAGCATCATGAACAGGTTTGTAGAATGAGAAGCTGTTCTAAGGACCACACTTGCACAACCTCTGACAAGGAGTGAATGCTTACACAACTATTTTTACACTAGCATAGTAGACCTACAGGATTCTGGCCAATATCTCCATCAAAATGAAAAGGGTTACAACAATCAACGTAATGCTGTAGCATTTGCAACAAGCCGCAAAAAGAGAAGAAGCCAGGAACCTGTGTATATGACTATTCATTGCCAAATGCTGCAAAATATGAAAAGATTGTTCACAAAGCGACCTATTGTTAACAGTCAATATGCTATTCAGGTTGAATGAAAATCAGGGTCTGCATTGCTGAAGGATTAATCCAGCTGGTATGATTGCGAAGGATCCTGTCCTTTCTTCCCTGTTTGGGGATACATCTGCCAATGACAATGTGTTGTTCTTTCAGTGTGCTTTTTGTTTGTGTTGAGAAGTCATTAACACCAGATGTTCATTTCTTAGAATACCTTAAATGCCAAATAATGTCATTAACAGAAGCCAAAATGTTAGTAATTATGTGTCCAAACTCTGTGAATTAATAACCCATTAAAATTCTGCTGTGCCTCCCAGGTTTTATGCAATAGTTCTCCCTGACTCCATACACACATGAACAAGACCAGAGAGAGAGAAAGAATGAGAATATATCCATTTGAACATTGGTTGGTTTCCTCTTGCCTCAGAGAGAGAAAATATATTCAGAGAAATCTATCATTACACATTCATTTTTGCTTGGGGCCCAATGTCTTATGAATAGAATGTAACTAAGAAAGGAAATGCCAACCCAAACGACAACACAATGATGACAAAAGACGTGAATTTAAATAAAATCTAATTAAATAGATGGCATTCTTTGTCCTGGAGTCACTGAAAGGGATTCTGCTTCCTATATTTATTTCCCAACTTCTTTTCCCCAAATAACCTGTGATTTCATTCATTATTAATGGAGTTCATTATTTTCTCCATTTTTCAAAGGAAGGACAGACCGCGGACATGTAGCCTTTCCTACCTCAATAGCATGTAGTGACTTGATGGCTAAAGAGGGACATTTTCCAGCATCCCTCAAGTCATGCTAATATAAAAACCACACCAAAGGTTGCCAGTTAGTTTCTAGGCAAAGCACTAAGTAATGGCTATTACCTTTATTATTACCTTTAAAGCCGTACATAGTTTGAGTCCAGGTTACCTACAGGATTGCCTTCTTCCATATAATCCACCCCATACATTCAGGTTCTTTGGGAGACTTTGGCTTGGGTCCAAACTATCTTCGGGACCGCCTTCTCCCCTACAATCCTCCCCGCGCACTCCGCTCCTCTGGGAGAGGCCTACTTCAGCCACAAAAATCTAGGCTCTCGGCTACCTCCCAGAGGGCATTTTCCATCATCGCCCCCAGACTGTGGAATGGCCTCTGGATGAGATCCGTCTGCTTACATCCTTAGACAGCTTTAAAAAGGCTGTTAAGACGAATCTCTTCCATCAGGCCTTCCCAGAATAGAGAACCCAGCCTCAGAAAAAACGTCTGGGAATAAGATACTGCCGCTCCCATTGATGGTTTGCTGATGTGATGTTGTTGTGCCACTGGTCTGAACTTTTAATTTGTATGTTTTTTGTTTGTTTGTTTGTTTTCAATTCTGTATTGGATTTAATACTTTTTTAAGGAGGGGAGGGCATCAGGGATTTTATATGTGCCACCCCGATTGTTCTCAGAGGGGCGGGATACAAATACTTATTATTATTATTATTATTATTATTATTATTATTTATTATTATTTATTATTTCAACTGACCATTATTAAAGGCCTTTTTTCAGCAATCCCAAAACTGTGGAATGATCTGCCAGAAGAGATTCAACAGCCTAATATGTTTTCTGTACTTAATAAAGGCAGATATCTCCCAACAGGCCTACTCAGTCAATTTTAAACTATGAATTTTAAATTATGAGGTTATAATTTATGTTGGATTATTTTAATGTGTCTCATGTTTATGATTTTTACAATGTTTCAACATGGTTTTACAGTGTATACGTGATTTTATGTGTTTTAATCTATGATGTAACCCACCTCAAGCCTTGGGGAAAGGCAAATAAGAAAATTATTATTATTATTATTATTATTATTGTTGTTGTTGTTGTTATTATTATTATTACCAAAACCTCACCTAGAGACTACCACAATGTTTGAATCACTTCAAAAGAGATACTAATACAAATTTAATTTTCTTAGATTGATAAAAACTGCCTTGATGAATTCAGACCAAGTTTCTGTGCTCAGTTATTCCAAGACTAGATATCTGCCACATATATTAGAGTGAACTCATTTTCTGCTCCTCCAGACTAGAACATGAACTAGTGTATTCACATTACAAATAATTCTACCTAAATATTTCAGGATCAGAATTCAAAAAAGATTTTAACAGATTAAAATGTTGGGCCAAAACTAACAAAATTAATATCAACACAGAATACTGTAATATTCTACAGTTTGACAGTAGAAATGAAATGTTAAAGGATGGGTGACACCTGGTTTGACCACAGTACATGTGAAAGGAACCTACATGTCTTAGTAGACCACAAGCAGAATATGAGTCAACAGCATGATGTGGCAGCCAATATGTTCCGTTATTGTTGTTTTGTGCCTTCAAGATGTTCCCAGTTTATGGCACTCCTAAAATGAGCCTATCATGGGGTGTTCCTGGTATGTTTCTTAAGAGGGGTGTTGCCATTGCCATTCTCTGAGGCTGGGAGAGTGTGACTTGCCCAAAGTCACCCACTGGACCTCATGGCCGAGCCAGGATTCAGACCCTGATCTCCAGAGTTATAGTCCAATGCTCAAACCACTGCACCATGCTGGACATCAATATGATCCTAGGCTGCATCAAATAATGTGGACTGAAGGAAGTAATAGTGCCACTCTATTCTGCTTTAGTCAGACTTCACCTGGAATAATGTTTCTAGTTCTGGGCAGCACAATTCAAGAACGATATTGACAACTGGAGCATGTCCAGGGGAGGCTGACCAAAATGATAAAAGGTCTGGAAACCATGAAGTGGGTATGTTTAGCCTGGGAAGAGAAGATTAAGAAGGGACATGATAGCCATGTTTAAATATTTGAAAGGATGCCATATCGGTGAAGGAGCAAGCTTGTTTTCTGCTGCTGGAGACTAGGACACATGGCAATGGATTGAAATTATAGGAGGAGAGATTCCACCTAATCATTAGGAATAACTTCTTGGTGGTAAAAGCTGTTCAACAGTGTAATATGCTGTTCCCTCAGAGTTTGGTGGGGTCTCCTTCTTTACAAGTTCTTAAACATAGGCTGGATGGTCATCTCTTAGGAGTGCTTTGGTTGTGTATTCCTGCATGGCAGAATGGTTTTAGACTGGATGACCCTTGGGATTCTATGGAGGGATACAGACCGCCCAAGAAGGGTGGTCTGTCGCCACCTCCATTTCTGCCAGCGGGAAGCCTCAGCTGCCAAACAGCAAGGCTTCCCGGCAGAGGAAAAAGAACCCGCAAAAAGCGGGTTCTTTTTGCATTGCACTTGCGACGCCCGAGTGCGCAAATGGTGCACTCGTGACATCGGAAGCGCAACGGGACATGTGGATGCTATGCATCCATCGTGTCAAAATGGCAGCGCCTGTGCTAGGGGTGAGGTCAGTATGGATGTTGTGTCCTCGGCCAACCCCTAGCACATGACAGGCGCAGCTCAAAGACCCATCTAAATCGGGCCTATGAGTCTATGGTTAAGAAGAACCACTTAATTCTATGGATGCTATGATCTATGATTAAGAAGAACCACTCAATGGCTAGAAATGTTCATTGGTGAAATAGACTGTCTTAGAAGGGGTAAGGTCTCTTATTCTTTGGAAGTCTCCAAACAGAAGCTGGATCTTTGGGGAGTTCTTTAGATACAGTACTGTATTCCTGTATTGCAGGGGTTTTGACTATATGGCCCCTTCTAATTCTATGATCTTATCTTTCTAAATAGCAAATAATCATTATGACTGATAGCCAGCAATGTTCTTGCCTTCCATGCATAAACTGCATTCATCTCAATAAAATGCCACTGTTCACATTTTTTTGTGTTGAGGTTAAAAAAAGTTTGAGACATTGACTAGAAACCTGTTTGTCTTACACACACATATAAGTTATCTTAATAATAATAATAATAATAATAATAATAATAATAATAATAATAATAATA
>NC_056525.1:242215140-242310131 GCF_019175285.1 Sceloporus undulatus
ATACATTTTATTTATAGACCGCTATTCCGCAATGATCATAGCGGTGTACAGTAAAAAATTGCAATACAATGAGAGTTAAAGGAGAGAGAAGTCTCGTCCTTCAGGCTGTCCCTGATGTTGCTGGGTCTGCCTGATGGCTCCCTCTGAGGCCCGAGATGACATTGGGGAGGGGGGGCCTCTTCCTTCAGGCAGTCCCTGAGTTGGCTGGTCTGCCTGATGGCTCCCTCTGAGGCCGAGATGACAGTTGGGGAGGGAGGGGCCTCTTCCTTCAGGAGGCCCGGATGTTGCTGGGTCTGCCTGATGGCTCCCTCTGAGGCCGAGATGACAGTTGGGGAGGGAGGGGCCTCTTCCTTCAGGCAGTCCCTGATGTTGCTGGGTCTGCCTGATGGCTTAAACATGTGGTCCTGGGCTCCACATCTACCAAAGGATATGATAGAGCTAGAAAATGTGATGCAAAGAGTAAGCAAAATGATTAGGGGCTTGAGCAACCTCTTATATGGAAAACTTGATATCTTCAAGATCCTACATCATGTTTACATAGTGTAAATCTACATTCATGTATTAATACAATGTTGTACTTCTGCTGAATACCAATATCTTGCAACAAATTATGTATCTAGAAAAGTTCATGTTTGTTGTCCCATTGTGCTATGGGGAATGCACAGCACCTGTTCCTGCAATCCCTGTGAATAAAGTGATACACTGAAGGCACTGATGAACAGTTATGCGGTATTTAACAATACTTAGTGCATGTGAAATGGTTTGTTCTTGTTCTGTGTCTTCAACTCATCTCAGCCTTATGGCAATCCTAATACCTATCATAGTTTTCTTGCCAAGATTTGTTCAACGGGTATTGTCTGAGGCTGAGAGATTGTGATTTACCAAAAGTCACCCAATGGGTTAACATGGCTGAATGTGGATTTGAACCTGGATCTCCTAGACTCATAGTCCAACTCTGAAACTATTACACTACAGTGCTTCATTACATCCATTGTGTAATAAATTGAATCTATCCATGTCCGAAAAAGTATAATTGCATAAATAAGAGAACGTATGAATGCGTACAACACCAACAGGATACCAGCCAATGTCTACAGAATAATCTCTATCCACTTGTTGACATGTTGAAATAATTTTAAAACTACAGTCACATTCAGGCTTGCGGGGAATATCTTTAATTGCACTTAAATAATAATAAATAATAAAAAAGTTATTTGTATACCGCCCTTCCATCGATCAGGGCGGTGAACAACATATTAACAGCATCAATACAGTATAGCATAACACACATTAAAATACAATACACTACTCAACCCTATTAAAATCAATACTAAAACCCCCCGTTAGCCAGCTGCCATTGCTGTCGAAGGGGGGGAAGACTAGCTGGAACTTGATTCAGGGAATGCTAACCGGAATAGGAAGGTTTTTAACTCTCTCCTAAACTGGGCCAGGGAGGTGGCCGAGCGGAGCTCTATGGGCAGCGTATTCCAGAGGGCCAGGGCGACGATGGAATATGACCTCCTCGTTGTGGAGGCTAGTCTAGCCCCTGGAACCCTCAGTAGTTGCTGCCCAGATGTTCTGAGGGTGCAGGGCGGAATGTATGGAGAGAGGCGGTCCTCCAGGTATCCTGGGCCCAAGCTTAATAAAATATTACTTCTGATCTATTCACTGTAAAGGCAGGATTTAATCTTTGACGATGGCATGTTGATTCTTCTTCAGCCAGACTCATTCATCTGTTAAAGGGGCAGACAAACTGTATCTGTGGAATCCCCAGGACCACACTGACTTTCAAAAATGGCTTTGGTAGTGCTGGTGTGGGGAACAAAGGAAACTAAAACTGGAGGTAGTTGAAAGTCCAGTCCTAGTTATTTACTTTTTAAAAGAAATCTCATTTGCACAAGTTTAAACAAGGTTTGGAAGGAGCTGACCTTTGTTTAGAAGGAAAATTACTGGACAGGTTTAAAAGAGCTGTCTAAGGTGAGGAACCCTGCAGTACATCACATCACCTCTCTAAGACGAGGAACTCTGCAGTACATCACATTAGAAAATTCCACTAATTCCTGCATTAGTACCTAGACTGGATTATCACTCCACTGATATGAGAACTACCAGCCTCCACTGACTTTCCATCAATTTGCTTGGGACAGACATTGAGATTATTGGCTTTGTTCTTCTTAAGCACACTTTTAACTCTTTTGTGATTCACAGGTTTAATTCCTTCCCCAAATTCCTATATAATAATTTCATGCTTTATGTCAATCTTTTTAGTGATACATATTCATTATTTTTTATTTTGCCACTTCCTTTGTTGTTGACTTCCACTACTTTCACCCAAATGTGTCCCTTCTCCTCCTCATCTGGATGTGACTTTCATTTCCCACAGACTCCTTTATCTGCCTCTTAAACCATGCTGAGATGTTGTTGACTTGGTCATCCCTCTCTTAATCCATTGTTGTCCACATGGTCGATTTTGTGTGTCATTCACAACTACTTGAGACAACTCAAGTACATGAGTAGAAGTCTTTTGTGAACAAGTGTAAGAGGGCTAAATTATGGAGGCAGATGTAATCATTTCCTGGAAAGGTTTGAATGCTTATGTCAAGTAATTTGTTCTGACGGTGTTGGGAGTTGGGTTGACATTTTCCTATGGAACTAGCTTATTTCTACAATGTATTCGACCTCAAACAAAATGAAAGATGGATATATGAATATATTTCTTCCCACCTGTAAGCAAGACAAAATTCACAATTACTGGTTTGTTTCTAAATAAATGTATATCCAATCCTCAGAATTCTCCACCCCCCCCCCCAATTACCCATTAGTTTGTGTTGTTGTGTGCCTTCAAGTTATCACTGACCTATGCCGACCTTAAAGAGAACCTATCATGGGGTTTTCTGGGGCTGAGAATACGTGGCTTACCCAAGATCATCCAATGGGTTTCCATGGCTGAATGGAGAACTGGATTCTGATCTCCAGAATTGTAATCCAACACTAAAACCAGTACACCAGACTGGCTCTTCTATATACCACTAACTGTATGTCAAGTTCAGTGGGGCTTACTTCCATATCTCTCTGCTCTCTGGTAGGACTCTAGGTTTGTTGCATAAAGTATGAGACCCAGGCATGCTTTTCTTTTACTTTTACTTTTTAGTGAAAAAAGACCAGGGGTGTTGACATATTTTCTAGTGAGTCGTGCCTTCTCATGATGGGTCCAAAGTATGACAGCCTCAATCTAAGGGTTTATCGCACAGGCCCCTGGAATGGGCCTGTCGCATTACAAAAGGGGGAATGATGGGAAAGGGAGGTGGCATCTAACGCTGTTTACCGCATGGGAGAATGTTGCCACCACCACCACCAGAAGTTCCCATCACATTCCAGTTGCATCCCAGAGGGGGCAATTTTTAGAAATGCTTTAGAAGCATTCCTGAAAATCACCTCCTGGGGACAGATCCAGAACGGAATGGAAACTTCCAGTGGCGGCAGTGATGGGGTTCTCCGGTGCAGTAAACATGTTCTATGCTGCCTTCTGTTCTCATCATGCCCCCTTTTGTAACACGCTAGGCCTGTTCCAGGGGCCTGTGCGATAAAGCCCCAAGTCATTTTGGCTTACAGGGAGGGTTCTGGCTTGATCTGCTCTAGGATCCATTTTGGCAATTCATTGTGTCCTCAACACTCTTCTCCAGCACCACATCTCAAATGAGTGTAGCACCTTACATTTATCCATGTTAAAATACATTTTAAAAAAAGTTTTGGGCCAGGTCTCCAATCTGTCAAGGTCACATTGAATGTTCATCCTGTCTCTTGAAGTATTTACTACCCTCCTCCCTGATGTGGTGCCATCTGCAAATTTGATAAGTCCTCTTCTTTCTTTGAAAATTTGCTTTAAAATTTACATCCCCACAGTGACGTTCAGTGACTGGCTTACAGGCTGATATTGGCAAACAAAATAATATAAAGTTTTGGAAGTTCAGGGATCATTATGTTTTGATGGCAGGACTGCTTCAGGATCAGTTCATGCGATTTAGAAGTGATGTGTGTTTTAGAGAAAGAGTGGACATCATGCAGCACTCCAGGTGTTGCTGGATGACAGGTCCCAGCAATTCTAGCCAGCACAGCCATTGGTGATCATGCTGAGATCTGCAGTCCAACAACATCTGGAAGGCTGCATGATTCCTACCTCTGTTTTACTGCAATGCATCAATTAGGGAAGGAAAACTGTCTCATTACATGTGTGAGCATCTATCAACACTGGGTGCTTTATTTAATTTTCAAAGTGAGCATATTTAAATATTGGGTTTTAAAATTTGTTCCTAATAAGTTTTGTTCTTGATGTGTTGAACTGAAATCAACAAAGCACTTTAACCCTTCAGAAATCAAAACAGATTAACAGTCTGTCTCTTCGACTCTTTGCAAGATCCCTGCTCCATTGTCAGTAAAATTCAAAGTTTGCCTTAGGGTTGTCTTAAGTCAGAAATGACTTGAAGGCACACAGCAACAAGGCATCTCTGTCATGGGATTTTATGGGGCTGAGAGTGTGCAATTCTCTTAAGGTCATCCAGTAGGTTTTCATGGCCAATTGTGGAGAATCAAATCCTGGTCTACAGAGACATAGTCCAACTCTCTAACTGTTATGAAATGCTGGCTCTCTATACAAAGAGATAGTGATAGCTAAATCTTCATCAGCCAGTGTTTTTTATTCTGTTTTTTATATTAAAAAATGTATGATCTTTATCAGCTGTACACCCCAAACATTTTTATTTCAGCTTTGTCCTGCATGGCTGAACGTTGTCCTGATAAGAGTGTGTGTCAGCACCAGTCAATTTATTTGGTATACGGAGCCCCACCGAAGCCCGACTGCAGCAAAGCAAACACCATCAATTAAATTACTTTCTTTTCTGTAGACTTCATAAACATGTAAATTCAACAATCTTCATAAACACTTTGATATTATGAATCACAACAGGGCATCGCAGCTGGGCGGCTGCAAAGAGAGCGTCTGGAACCTGGGCACATCATTTAGATGCAGGCAGGTGATGAGGAAGAAAGGAAAAGTGCTTTGCACACTTGCTGTGGCAACTATGGATGTAATTAGAGGTCTTTGGAGCAGGTTTCTCCTCTGTCTTTTGAAAAGGAATTAGAGGAGCACCAGTGTTCCCTGAAAAGATGTGCCAATTGGTGGACAAATTATGGATCGCAGGGGGGGGGGTGTTGTTGAAAGAAGGGCCAAATATAACTTATCTCCAGGCAGGGATCTATATTGTATTCCACACATTCCACACATCTAGCTTTGTAGGCTTTTTTATTTAAAGTAAAGCAACACATAATGTACAATGCCATTTTCTTTAAATCCCAGGATTGTTAAAAAATATATATATAAAAGAAAGGAACAGGTGAAGAGAGACCAAGGAGAAGAGATAAGAAAGGAGCAGCAAGTCAAAATTAATCCTGAACAAAATGCAAAGAAAGTCAAAATGGAACAGAAAGAAGCCTGAAAACTATCTGACAGATTGAGGATGCAAAATCCAAATCTGTGACAGGGCAATACAAAGCATACTTTCATAACTGGAATGCTATGACCTGGGTTCTACTGTGAGTCCCAGTTAAGTAGACTGATCAAATCAATAGGATTTGCATATGTGTTCACTCACCATTCAATAATTTAATCAATAAATCTACTTTAGTTGGGACTAACCAACAGGAATGAAGACTTTGACTTCATTACCCAGATTTCCATGAAGTTCTGATCGTTTCTGTCGGTTACAGAGACAGAAATGTACCTTAACGCCCCTTCCCTTCTCTCTTCATTTTATTGCATGTTCTCCAATTTGGCAGGGATAATCCTCATTAATCCCTTCTTCATGTATTTGTAAAATGTCCCAGCTACTCTCTTTTAGAGCCAAAACAGACCCACCAGAAAAGCTGGCTTCCGGGTGGCTTGGGGGCATGCAGGTTTGTTGGCGCACACCCTCAAGCCACTTGGAAACCACCCAGTCAATCAGATGGGGCAGCTTCAAGGTGCTCTGGGGTTATGGCGTTTTGACAACACATGTCCCCGGAGTACACTGCACTGGGGACACCTAAGAAGGCCCCAAACCAGCCCAAATAGGAGTGGATCTTGAGCTGGCAGCAGAGGGCGCCTCTGGTGTTTGCCATGGTCCCAAGGCATCTTCAGCAGTTTATTTTGGCCTTTAGTAGACCACACGATGAATATGAGTCACGTGTTTAATGCAGCAGCTTAAAAAGCCACTATCATTCTATACTTTATGAATAGGAGTATAGTGTATAGATTAAAGGAAGTAATAGTACTACTCTATCTTGCTTTGATCAGACATCACCTGGAATACTGTGTCCAGTTTTGGGCACCACAAATCAAGATGGATGTTGACAATATGGAGTGTGTCCACAAGAGGGGGATAAAAGTGGTAAAAAGTCTGGAAACCTTGCCCTCTGAGGCTTAGGGAGCTGAGTACATTTATCCTGGAGAAGAGAATGAATGGATGTCATGTTGAAGAAAGAGCAAACTTGTTTTCTGCTGCTGCAGAGAATAGGACATGGAACAATGGATTCAAGCTATAGAAAAAAGAGTTCACCTAAATATTAAAGAGAACTTCCTGATGGTAAGAGCTTACAGTGGAATAGACTGTCTTGAAGAGAGCTGAAGTCTCCTTCTTTGGAGGTTTTCAAACAGAGTCTGGATGGCCATATGTTTGGGGGATGCTTTGATGGTGTTTTCCTGCATGGCAGGAATTGTATTGGATGGTCCCTGTGGTCTCTTCCAACTCAATGATTCTATTATTCACTTTCCTCTTTTACTTTCATCTTACTTTAATTGCTACAGATTGAGTTCAGAGCACAAAAATAGTTTGCACTCAGTTAACACAGCAGTGTAAGAGGAGGAACGGGCAGTGTGTTGTGTTTCCCATTAAGCTTAGGCAAAAGCCACCTGCTGCAGCATCTCCTAGCTTGTGTATTCTTCCTCTTGGATAGCTTTTGCCCTCTTGACCACACTCTAATGTTGGTTGACCCTATGTATCCCAGTTTTCATCCATGAAATGTTGAAAGGGAAATTACTGGATTGATAGCTCATGCTTCTTTTCAAAATAATACTTAGGGTCACAAGAATTGTTTTGAAAAAGGAAAAATAATACAATTAAATCATCAAACAAGATAAACTTTTAAAAGCACAACTGAAAGCAATTTAAAAGGCTATGTAAAAGCATAGCACTTTATATGACAAAAGCCTTGATATACAGGAACTCCTCAACCTGAATAAAACAGAGTAAGTAGAAAGTGGTCAGGAGGGAAGAAGCTAGGTATTCCAGAGTGTGGTTTCAGACCCTCTTTCTACTTCTCTATTTTTTTTTCAAATTGATTTTTTTCCCTTTGATGTTCTGTTTGATTTCCCTTTTGTCATTTTAGTTTTCCCCATTTCTTCAGTTACTCCTTTGGCACCTTAGATTAGGTTTCTTGACCAAGAAACTTTAAGGTCAATTAACTGAACAACAATAAATGTTAGACGATGGGCTGCACTTTCCACTTACCTATGCACTCCCATTTTGTAGACAATATTTATTATCCACAAAAGTAGATGGGACATTTAAGCAGCTTGGGAGTTTTGGATGTGTAAATCCTTTTTTACACCACTGTGCAAGGAGATCTGCAGTACCTTGATGTACAACAGTTTCTTCTCAGGATTTTGGGAAGACTGGACCAGGTAAAGAAGAAAAATCCAGGCACTTTTTCTAATTTCCTTTTAAGGTAGGATTATTGGAAGCCTCCCTATTTGTTTTCAGAATATATATTTCATATCTATCTTCATGCAATCACTCTCATAGATAGAGAGCGGGATTGGGAAAACGTCTAAGGAAAGGTGAAGGAGAAAGTATAGGGTGGGAAATTCTAAAGGAGAGTTTGGCTTGTTGGAAATAATTTTTCTTCCATGTTTCTGGGATTGCTCTGAGGTTTAATTTCTTCCACTGGAAATATTTTTAAAAAGAAGACTACAGGGCTGGAAAAATGGGCAGGATCGGTGCCGCAGCAACCGCATGCTGTGACACCAATCCAGCCTCTAGAGAGCACAAAAAGGAGCCAGGATAACTGGCTCCTTTTTGTGCCCTCTAAAGGGCATCATAGCCATGGTGGCATGGCTTTGTGATGCCCTTTTGGTGCTGCATAGTCTAGTTGCAGAGCCAGGGCTGCACCATGGTGCTGAGACTTATCTAGAAGGGCACACGGCATCATGACCTGATGGAGGGAGAATCAAGGCATCCAGCATGCAGAACCTGTGCTGTGGCTCTGCCTACAGGCCGGCACAAAGTATTCCCTCTACATTCCCAAAGATTCAAGTCAAATCCTAGAACAGAGAACCTATCAGATGACATATCCTCTTTCATGAGCTTGCCTAAGTCATTAAATCTTTCAGTCTTATCAGCCCCACTGACACGTCTGGCAATAACACAGGAGAGGGCCTTCTTGGTGGGTGTTCCTAAGGAGACCAGGATGATCCCCTTCTGGTCAGTATTTCAACATCAGGTGAACGCCTTTTTAATCCTAGAGTCTTTTGGAAACTTACAGTGGGACCTCCGGACCCCCCACATAAGGGGAAGTCCACGTATGCTCCCACCCCATAGAAAACAATGGGTGCATGTACGTGGTGGAACAGTGGTGTGTGCGCCATAGGCATGTGTGCCATTGTTTACATTGTCACGCAGCTTCCACATAAGCAGGAAGCCGCATATAGTGTGTCTGTGTATGGCACGGGCTCACTGTACTTTACAGTCCCACACCACAAGAACAATGAGTAGAAGCAGTTTCAAATGGCTCCATCACATGGCGGTCATTACAAGATGATAAATTCCCATTCCATTTTTGCATCCTCATTATACAACTTGTCTTGTTTCATTTGTCATTGATAGGCTTTCATATGGTAATTTGCTTTCATTACATTCCACAGTGTAGCTCTAAGATAATGGAAAACAATTATATTCAAGAAATCTCTCATCAATGGGACTCAGAGGATAGCCATGGAGTTAGTGGGACTGCAAAATGTGTGTGTTGGTTAGAGGTGTTTTCTTTAACTGCTCTATATCAGTTAAAGTGTCAAAATGAAGAAACATGTTTATACATGACCTACTTTTCCTACACCAGCCTTAGCAGCCAGAGGGGAGAAGTTAAAAAAATCAGGTCAAGATTTTTACAACTTAAAACAAGAGAAGAAGTGGGCAAAAAATGTTACCACCTTAATGAACCAACCTACAGGTATGCCACATTAATACAGAAAGAGAGAGAGAGAGATTATGATAAATTAGCCATCTCTGAGTGCTGAACATACCACGACATGTATAAGGCTGAACATTAATTCTTTCAGGTTGATAAGATTCCAGGCAAAATGTCTACTAAGATGGACTTCAATTAGCTACTAATCTGTGCTATTTGACATCTATCTGATATGCTACTATTTATTCTGCTCCCTCCCTCCCAAAAATATATTCAGCTTCCCCCATGGGAGAGAGGTTAGTTTTTCTCACCGCGACTCAAAACTGTAGCACCAAGCTAAGAGGAAAACAGTGATACTATTGTATGTACAAACAATATGTTACTCTCTTTTAGGAAAGTTGTAATATATATGTGTTACCCCAAGGTCAGGCTCCCGATCACCCCTCAATTTTGATATCATTTTAATATTAAAAGGGACATTGGGGTGGGTGACCTGGAAAGGCAACCCCAAAGCGGAAACCGGGCCATAGACAGCAAGGGCAGCCACCACAATGAGATCACCCAAAGACATCAACATAAACCCTTTGTCTATGGAGGGTGATGATGTGACCCCAGCTGAAGAAAATGGCTATGCATACACAGACAAAGGACACTTCTCTAGTAGTAAAAGTTTCCCTTTGTCTGAGATATTCACGACAGTTCTCCAGTCATTTCCTCAATTTCCTGACCATTCTTCTCTCTTGGAATTACTTAGCAGTAAATTAATCCATTCATTCTGAGATTATTGCCCCATGATATGATTTTGAGTATATATACCACAACCTAGGCACTACCAATTTGGTCTGGACTGAAGCAGGACAGACACTGTGTTCATTCTACTAGACTGCTCAATAAGCCAGCCGTCCCACTTGCCGCTGTGACTACTGAGTCACTTCTATTCCACACACCCATTGACTGGAGCCAAGCTTCAGGATCAGTATAGTATCACCATTAGCAAGGCCTCCTCATTTTCCCTTCTCTCACCTTTGCTTTGTTACTTCTTGTGTGTGTATGTGAGGTGTGTATGTGTGTGTGTGTGTGTAATTCTTTTATTAATAAAACTATAAAACCTCTACTAAGGAAAAGTACTCAGGTTTATGCTTTAATACCCAGAATCCTGTTGGTGTCTCATACATGTATAAGTTTACCTAAAGAGGTGGGCAGACATTGTTGTCCAGTACATAATGCTCACATTCTGTTCAAAATTACAGAAGTAGTAGTAGTGCAGATAGCCATGCAGACGTATGTCGAATGTGTAACATGTATTGGATATGGATATAGCTGTGCATAGGATATGCAATGGCCATGTCCCTTTAGTTGTGCCTTTGACTTCATATGGGGGGGGGGGGGTGTTAGGGAAAGAAAGAATATTCAGAAATATTCACAAAATGGCCAAAAACCTATTCTTTTTGTGTATTTGCAAACCTTGACAAAGGCGGACTAGTGTCTTTGCAATTACAGACTTACTCTATATAAAATATGTACATGGTTGTTTTCTGTTAAAAAGCAGACAAACAGCATTTTTTTTTCACAGATAATATTATTTCTACACAGAAATAGTTTTTCCTGTTCAGAAAATGATATTTCCTGTGCAAAACATACTGTAATTGGGGATATATTCTGTGCAAAATTCACATGTGGTTGTTTTAAATAGAAAACAAGATTTTCTGTGCAAAAAGTGCTGTTTTCTGTGGGGGAAATAACCCAACTGTGTGTGAATTTTGTGCAGAATTAGTCCCAGATTATAAATAGGTTTAGAAAACGAGATGGTTTTGAAAGACTTTCTCACAACAGGAAAAAATGTTAAATTTATCCATTGCTTCCTTCGAAGAAAAAAAAATCTCTGTGAAGAAGAATTCCTGGTTCAGTTGTGCAACATTGCTGTTCCACACAGCATAACACAATCAATGTGTAACACACAAACAATATGTAACTCTCATCACTGAAATGTACATCATTCAGCCTAGATATAGGATATCAGTTAGAGTATATTAAGTTGCTACTACATCTTTTCAGTTTCAACAGCTTCTTTTGATTACTGCCATTTTTCTCAAGTGAAAGTTTTGAGGTTAAATTTCTCTTTCTCACACAGTTTGATCTTGCCAGTGCCATAACCCTAGACATGCTTGTAAGACTTTGAAGAAATCAAGGAGTCCGACTGATGAGTGATGCTTTACTGCTTCATGTACCTTAACCTTAAAGCCTAATTTTTTCCATGTTTCCTTTTACTGATTTTTCCCATAGTTTTACATTTTTCTGCCATTGTTTTTGCAAAGTGAATTGTTTGTACTTAATTAGTGTGGCAAGATCATCTTTACCCTAGTTCACATAGTACACATCCTGCAGCCTTCTGTACTTTTCTGCAACAACAACAACAAAAATGTTGGGCTGCTCTTTTGTCTCAGGAAATGCTCACAATGGCAATGAACCAATGCCATCTTCAGCTAAGTATCTGCACCATCTGGTGTAAACATGATGCATCAGTGTTCCTTTTAAGTTTCAGGTTTTGAACAGCTGCACAATAAAACTAGAGGGAAAGTGAGAAGACATTTTGGATTTAAAAAAAAAACTAAGATGGGATCTTTTTTCCATAGGATGGTGTGCCAATGTAATCAGCAACAATAGAGGTTTGAAAGAAGTGGTATAGCAGATATTTGAAGAAGATGTTAAAAGCCAACTCAAACCAATGTTCTGACTCATTCAAATTTCTGCTTCAATGAAAGTAGACCATATAAAATTCTTCCCATTTATTATTAAGGGCTGGATTGTCAGCCTTCTGAGAATTTCCAAATCACAAACTGCAGTCAAATCAAATCAAACATGCATCTGAGGAAGTAGGCTCAAATCTCTGAAACCTCGTGCTAACAATTTCTTTCTCTCAGTTAGTCTCAAAGGTGCTTCAAAATCCCTTTGCATACTGGAGTCAAATCAGTTTAGATTGGTTTATGTGAGGAATAAGTCCATCACAATCAGAACAAGGATCACAGAGTGAATATGTATACCAAGAAAGAATAGAACACTTACAAAATAGAGCCTGGATCCTGTTGGTAGTGCCGATTAGAGTAGATCCATTGATTCAGTTGTTGAATGTAATGTATACACTCTCATAGAGAATACCAACAGGATTCAGGTAGCAGCACACCAATAACTATGGATAACCTTAAGTCCAGAATTTCAGAGTGGCCCCAAATGCTGGAGACAAGACCCTAAGACATCTGGGTCATAGCTTTTAACTGAACCAAGCCTAGCCTGTATATCAAAAATGGCCATAGTTCATCATGCTTAATTATGCTAAAATTTAGGCAATGGATTTCTATTGTTGCAGCCTGTACTGCCTGTACAATACCCTAAAGGCATCAGATCCCATCTGAACTTAGAGATGCTAATCAGGTTCAGCTCTGGTTAATATTTGGATTGGAGACCATCAAATGAACACTAGGTGCTTTAGGTATATTATAGAGGATGAAGCTGGCAAAACCACTTCTCAATATTCAAATAGTCAGCAGATAACTTGAAGTCACATACTGTACAACATGTTATTGCTGCCCTGGATTACCTACCTACCTTTAGGTGACTGGAATTTCCATCTCCCCTACTTATGCTAATAATTAAACATTCAAGTTCAAATCAATTTCCCTATCAGTTACTATTATAACTGATGTTATAATAGTAACCCGGCTTTGATCCACTGGGGAGGTGGGGAAATATAAATAAATAAAAATTATTATTATTATTATTATTATTATTATTATTATTATTATTATTATTCCTTTTGCCTGTGTGTGTATGTCTTGGCATGATTTAGGAGCAATGTTAGCTGGTAACACCCATATCAAAGGGGTAGTAGTTCTCAAACCTTTTACCCTTGTGAAGCACCTTTACATCTATAGGCAGATGTCACACCTGCCCCCTCTTGTTTAGTGTGTGTATTCTCATTTGCATGGTGATGTACATTCATATTTTAGCATTTTATAAGGAAATAGCATTCTTCGAGTTAGAATAGTTTTATTTAAATAAATTCAATATTTAACACATGTGTAAATTTTACACATACTGTTTCATACACAACCACACTTAACTGCTGCTTCTCTGTCTCCAAGGGAGCCCAGTTAGGGCCAGGTCACAACAATGGCCCCAAGGAAGAGGCATTGCTGGCCTCCTCCTCTACCGGTGGTCATCATGGACACTGGCTGTCCTTCAGCCATCATGTGTCTAGGGCACAATAAATTGAGACAGTGCACTGACTGAGGCTCCAGCAGTGTCATACCTAGAGAACCAGGGCACTGATGGGACAGGTGGGGGAAGGAGAAGCATGGGATCAGAGTCGTCTGCACCAGAGACATGATCCTTTTCCTCTTTCTCCTCCTCCCTCAAGCCAAGGCAGCTTCTCCAAATGCCCTCCTTGCCTTTCTCTTCCCCTTCAGGGCATATAAAGTTTAGGAACAAGAGGAGAAGGGGTGTCCAAGTCTCACTCACTCCAACTGAGGAAGTCTCTCATCCATCAGAGGTCCCACTATATACCACTGCTTTATAGTTGTTGTTGTTGTTGTTGTTGTTGTTGTTATTGTTGTTGTTGTTGTGTGCCTTGACGTAGTTTTCAATTTATGGTGACCCTAAGGTGAAAATATCACAGGGCTTTCTTGGCAAGTTTCTTCAGAGGAGAGTTTGTCATTGCCATCCTCCAAGATGGAGTATTTGTAACAGATTCTGAATATATAGTATTTGATTGAAGGGGTTCAGCACATTGCGTGGCTTCTTTCATATTCAGGCTAAAACCCAGAGCGAATTGACTCTTCTACTGACATGAAAGCCAGCAGTCATTACTGATGAAGACTGATCCAGTATTTATTGTTAGGACGTTTCTATTAGGTGATTTTATAGTTAGCTCAAATTGCTGAGAGGGAGGGGTAACAACACCCTCATGTGATCGTGTCCCTTAGTATATACCAAAGAACCAAATAATCCCTTAAGAGATTGCTAAGCCACAGAGACAGGCTTCTCCAGTTGAAGTCCAAGTGTTTATGAAAAGGGGAACACACATACAGCAATGAGCACACAGACACACACACACACATACTAGAGATTCAATTAAAGTAATGGTGGGAGAGTGGAAAAGATTGTGAGGCAGAACTACGGGTAATACTCACTTTCAAAGGCTTCTCCGGGAATCCAATGCTGAAGAGGATGATGGATGAGACATGGCTGCCGGAACGTTGGGGGGGAGGGGTTGACTGAGGGAGCTAAAATCAGAGTACAGTCTGGCATGGAGCCAATCTGTATTCTGAAAGTAGCACATCTGAGTGAGCAAATCTATGAGTTCTTATAGCTGAAATCTAGCCTCTGGCATTGAGTTTAATGGTTGGCCAAAGCCTAGACAAAGGTGTTTGATTGCCTGGGCTTTCTTAAGCCGAGGTGCAGGGTGGCCTGGTCAATGCAGTTGGGTCTGACACAATTGGGGGGGGGGGCAGGTAGATGGGTGGGTCGTTGATTTGATCACCGGCCTGTTAAGTGTGAGACTGAGAACAGTCAGCATTGTGTTGGTTTTGGAGGTGATGGCTCCCTCATTAGCAACTCTCAAGCTACCTTTCGGGAATTTCCGTTTGTATTGTTTCTAAGGATCCTGCCTATTCCCTTGCAAATTGCTTACCTGGTCTCCTCACTTCGGAGAAATGGCAGTTCCACTAGGAGGTCAGTTTGAGGTCAGAGTGAACTCCACACACTCCAAAATTTTATAAAAATGAAGTTGTACTAACAATACCCCTCCATCTTCATTTATATAATAAATTGAGTAATAGCAAATTCACTGCCTATCATACCCACTTAGTCACTTGTCTGAATGCAGGTAGGTTCGTAATCTCTACTACCTTTCTCTGTTTTGTGTCAACATAAAGACCATTAAACAAATGGCAATTTAAAATATGTTTTCCCTTTCACTTATAGTATCATCACAATCTTTCAAAGCAACTGGCTTGTAACTTGGTAGAACAATGGCTTTTATTGGTGATTCCTAAAGTAACAGAGGAAGACACAGTTTTCAGTTTGACAATGGAGATCACAAAATCCAGCAAGTCCAGCTCCATCAGGAGGTAAGTCCAGCTCCATCAGAACTAAGCCCGAAGGAAGGAGACTCCACCCTCCACAACTGCCATTGGCCGGCCTGAGAGGGAGTTCACCAGGCAAGTCCAGCTCCATCAGGACTAAGCCCGAAGGATGGAGACTCCTCCCTCCACAACTGCCATCTGCCGGCCTGAGAGGGAGTTCACCAGGCAAGTCCAGCTCCATCAGGACTAAGCCTGAAGGATGGAGACTCCGCTCTCCACAACTGCCATCTGCCGGCCTGAGAGGGAGTTCGCCAGGCAAGTCCAGCTCCATCAGGACTAAGCCTGAAGGAAGGAGGCCGCTCCACAACTGCCATCTGCCGCCTGAAGGGATTTCCAGGCAGTCCAGCTCCATCAGGACTAAGCCTGAAGGATGGAGACTCTCTCCCTCCACAATGACTGCCATCTGCCGGCCTGAGAGGGAGTTGCACCAGGCAAGTCCAGCTCCATCAGGACAAGCCTGAAGGATGGAGACTCCGCTCTCACAATGCCATCTGCCGGCCTGAGGGAGTTGCCAGGCAATCCAGCTCCATCAGGACTAAGCCTGAAGGAAGGAGACCCGCCCTCCACAACTGCCACTGCCGGCCTGAGAGGGAGTTTGCCAGGCAAGGTCCAGCTCCATCAGGACTAAGCCCGAAGGATGGAGACTCCTCCCTCCACAATTGCCATCTGCCGGCCTGAGAGGGAGTTCGCCAGGCAAGTCCAGCTCCATCAGGACTAAGCCTGAAGGAAGGAGACTCCGCCCTCCACAACTGCCGTCTGCCGGCCTGAGAGGGAGTTTGCCAGGCAAGTCCAGCTCCATCAGGACTAAGCCTGAAGGAAGGAGACTCCTCCCTCCACAACTGCCATCTGCCGGCCTGAGGGGGAGTTCGCCAGGCAAGTCCAGCTCCATCAGGGCTAGCCTGGAAGAAGGAAGAGCCCTCCCTCCAATCCATCTGCCTTGGTCCAGGCCTTAGAGGGAGAGAAGAACCACTGGACCTCATCCCCTTTCCCTCCATCATTCCCTTCTCCTTTTGTTTCGTGCCTTTTACATTGTAAACCTGAGGGCAGGGAACTGTCTGATTAAAAATAATATTGGTGGAAGAAAAAAAGAGTGAAAATAAATTTGCCGGAACAAGGTAGAACTTTTTTTACGGCGTGTAATAGACCAAAAGAAGGAAGAAAATAAAGAAAGTGAATCTAAGTCACCCAAAAGTGGAATTGCCGAGACTAATCAGAACACAACAGAAGATCCCTCACTAGTGGTGGAGAATCTCGATTTACAGGCCCTGTTAGAGGAAGAAGATAGACTAAGGAGAGAAGAGGAAGAGGAAGAGGAAGAAGGGGAAACAGTGCAAGAATAGAGTCCTGGGGCCAGCCACACCTTTTAAAATCCTCTCGGTTTTCTCCTCTCCCTTTTCAGAGTCCTCCCTTTTAGTGTTATATTAATAAACTTTTTTTGTAGAATAAATTTATTTTTGGGTGTCTGTGATCTGTGTAGGGTGTGTTAGGGGCAAGATGGAAGTTTTGAAATTCCTAACATGGAATGTACAGGGACTTAATACCCCCCAGAAGAGAAAAAAGGTATTTCACTACTTACAAAAGTTAAAGCTTGACGTTATTTGCCTTCAAGAGACTAGGATTAAAGAGAAAGATAAAAAACACCTACGTTGTGTGAAATTCGGTCAAGAGTTTATTTCATCTGCTAAAACAAAAAAGAAAGGGGTTGTTCTATATATTAAAGACAAATTTGAGGTAAAGGAAATTTTTTCAGATAGGGAAGGCCATTTTACAATAATAGAGATTAGCTACAGAGAGAGTAAGTATATATTAGTCGGGCTGTATGGACCACTAGAAAACAAAAATGAATTTTATAAAAAGGTGAAGGAGAAATTGAATGAGATAGAAGCGGTTAATATAATATTATTAGGTGATATGAATGGGGTATGCGACCCAGAATTGGATAGATTCTCGGAGAAATTTTTTTTAAAAAAACAAGGTAAATTACCAAACGAATTTTTTGAGTTAAAGAATTTGCATGTCTTAGAGGATGTGTGGAGAGTGAAAAACGGGACTATGAGAGATTTTACTTTTTTTTCTAACCCACATAAAACATGGTCCAGGATAGATACAATTTTTACCTCAATCCATTTAATGAAGGATATAAGTAAAATTGCAATAATTCCGAAAATCTGGTCAGACCACTGTCCGGTATTAATGGACCTTAAAGTGGGTAAGAAGGAATTTAATTGGAGGCTAAATTTGGCATTATTGAAAGATGAAAAGATTGTGGAAGAATTAAAACAAAATATAAAACTTTTTTTAAAAGAAAATTTAAATAAAGAAACGTCACTCCAAATTGTCTGCGATACAATGAAGGCGGTAATTAGAGGGTGGTTGATGAAGAAGTCATCAGAAAAAAGGAAAAAAAAGGGAAGAAACTCTCCGAAAAATTAATGAGGAGTTAAAGGAAAGAGAAGACTTATTAAGGAAAGATCCAAGAAATCTGAAATTACAATATAGGATAAAGATGTTACAAAAGCAGGCCCAGAATTATTTGGTTGAGGAAATGGAGAAAAAATTAAAATTTGTTAAGCAGAAATACTATGTAGCGGCTAATAAATCAGGCAGATTTTTAGCCAATCAGTTGAAGAAAGAAAAGGCCAAACGCACAATTTTAAATTTGAAAATAGAAGGCAATATAATTACTGATCAAAAGAAAATTAGAGAGATATTTTTTTGAATTTTATAAGGAACTGTACAAAAATCCAAATGTAGATGAGATGAAGATAACGAACTATTTGGGGAAAACAAAAATTAAACAGATTATGGAGGATCAAAGGGAAAGACTCAATAAACCAATTTCCATGGAGGAATTATCTAAGGCTATCTGTAATAGTAAACAAAATAAATCTCCCGGTCCTGATGGATTTATTAATGAATTTTACAAAATTTGTGAAGAACAACTAAAAGAACATTTGCTAAATGTGATGAATGAAGTTAAAATAGGCTGCATTCCGCAAACATGGACACAATCAACTACGATTTTGCTACCAAAAGAAGGAAAAGACTTATCTGACCCCAAAAACTAAAGGCCTATCTCGCTTTTGAATTCTGACTATAAATTATTTGTTTCAATTTTGGCCGACCGTCTTAAAGCAATATTGACAGATTATATCCATCAGGACCAAAATGGGTTTTTACCCAATAGAAAAATAAAGGACAATATTAGGAACATAATCAATTTGGTAGAGATCCACGAGAAAAAAATTGGGAATAAATTGGCAATGTATTTCATCGATGCGGAGAAGGCCTTCGATAAAGTGTATTGGAAATTTTTATTTGGTGTAATAAAGGTGATAAATTTAGGGGAGGACTTTAATAAAATGATTGGAACAATATATAGGAAACAAGAAACTAAGATACTGGTTAATGAAACAAAATCCAAAGTATGCCCAATATACAATGGAGTTAGACAAGGCTGTCCGCTTTCACCTTTGCTCTTTTTGCTAGTGCTAGAACCCCTTTTAATAAACATTCGTGAAAATCAACTAATTGAAGGATATAAAAACAAAGGTGAGGAATATAAACTCCGGGCCTTTGCCGACGACTTAGTCTTAACAATAGCAAATCCTTTGGAAAGCTGTGATCAAGTCCTGAAAACTTTAAAGAAATTTGGTAAAATAGCAGGATATAGAACTAATTTTGAAAAAACAAAAATTTTGACTTTGAATCTATCGGATAAAGAAAAGAAAGAGCTGGATGTGTATTAACAGCAAAAAATTCGGACTTGTTTAGAAATAATTACGAGAAGGTATGGGATCAAATTAAAAAAGATTTTCAGAGATGGAGCAAATTGAATCTATCGTGGATGGGCAAGATTGCAACAATTAAGATGATGGCTCTTCCGAAAATGATATTCCTATTTCAATCCCTGCCTATAATTGTGAATGATAAACCCTTTGTGAAATGGGAGAAAGAGATTAATACTTTCATTTGGGGAAATAAAAAACCAAGAGTTAAGGCAAAGACATTGCAAGACTCTATAGAGAAAGGGGGTCTAGTACTACCAAACCTTAAATGGTACTATTATGCGGGAGTGTTAGACTGGCTAATAGATTGGATTAAACTAGAGAATAACAGAGTAATTAATTTGGAAAAAACCGACCTTAAATTTGGACTCCATGGATATTTAGTTTATGGAAAAATTGGAGTAGACAAAAATTTTAATGATCATATTATAAGAAAAATAACTGAATAGAATTTGGTTGAAATACAAATACAAACAAAAAAAGATGGTGCCCACTGTTACCATTATGGACATCCCCAAATGAAGCTTTCTTTAATAGAATGGACTTAAAATGGAAAAAATGGATTACATATGGAGATATAACAAAAAGTAGAGAGGGGGATAGAAGTATGAAATCATTAGTAGAGTTAGAGAAGGAAGGATTTAAGTGTGATTGGTTTTCCTTCAGACAATTACAGGAAAGATATTGGTTGGATACTAAAATTATAGGATTTGCACCA
This sequence comes from Sceloporus undulatus, assembly GCF_019175285.1. Classification (NCBI taxonomy): domain Eukaryota; kingdom Metazoa; phylum Chordata; class Lepidosauria; order Squamata; family Phrynosomatidae; genus Sceloporus; species Sceloporus undulatus. The sequence continues at coordinate 242,235,003 of NC_056525.1, forward strand.
ATGGATAAACAATTTGAAATGATTATTACAGGCCCAAATAAAAGAATTACAAAATTTTATGACATGATTAGGAATATTGAGTTGGAGCCGGAAGGAATTAAAGATTATATGGTCAAATGGGCTATAGACTTGAAAAGAACTATAGACTTAGATTGTTGGGAGAGAGTCTGGGTTAAAAAAATGAGAATATCCCCTAGTGTGAAAATTAAAGAGGCAATATATAAATCCTTAGTAAGATGGTACCTTACGCCCTACAAGTTATCAAAGATATATAATCAAAACAATAAATGCTGGAAGTGTAAAACGCATGTAGGTACATATCTCCACTGCTGGTGGAACTGTTCAAAGATACATAAATTCTGGTGTCAAATTCATGAGGAAGTAAGGAAAATGTTGGGGACCAGAGGTAATATAGATCCTAAGGTGTATCTTCTGGATATGGCAGACATTCGGGGGGAGGACTCTGGGAAGGGAAGGGAAAAACTCATGCTATATTTTTCTGTGGCGGCAAGATTAGTGATTGCCCGAAAATGGAAATCAGAGGAAATACCCACCCTGGAGGAATGGAAACTGAAAATAGCAGAAATTTACGAAATGGACAAACTTTCGGCGCTGTTGGAGAAAAATACGTTGGATGACTTCTATAGGGAATGGCTCCCATGGTCAAATTATTTACAAGATGGAGGGGAAGGATGGAAAGGCTAGAAAAGTCAGGTGAATTCAGTAATTATAGAGAAATGCAATTGTTATTGGTATATACAGTGGTACCCCGGGTTACGAATTTAATTCGTTCCGCGGCGCCGTTCGTAACCCGAAAGATTTCGCAACCCGAAAAAGCCATAGCCGCTAGCGCTGGAAAGCCGCGATTTCGTGCGAAAAAGCGCCGAAAAGCACCAAAAAATTTTTCGTAAGCCGAAAAAAAAAACCGTAACCCGAAACAGTTTTTTCCTATCTAATTTTTTCGTATCCCGGAAATTTCGTAACACGGTCATTTCGTATCCCGGGGTACCACTGTATTGGGATATACAATGTTTTATTATTTGATGCATATATTATGATGGTTAAAAATAACTTTCAGCCCAACAAGGGTCTCTATATCCTACGCTTGAGAATGTATAAGAGAGCTAAGAGTTAGTTAAAAGTTAATTGAGTAAGAATAATGGTAGAGTACATAGTATCTAGGAAGTTAAAGGGGAGGGGGGTGTACTTGATATCTGTTTACTATAAGGAATGTTTTTCAATTGTATATCTGGTTTTGAAGTTATTAATAAAGATTTAAAAAAAAATATTGTAAGCCGCCCTGAGAGCCATTAGGGCTGAAGGGCGGGATATAAATACCTAAATAAATAAATAAATAAAAATGGAGTTCAGATCTTGCATGTGCTACCCAGACATGAAAAATTAGAAACATAGAATCATTGGTTTGCAAGGGGTCACAAGAGCTATCTAATCTGTTTTATAGTGTCTGTGTGTGCGTGTGCATGTGTGTGTGTTTGTGTGGTTTAAATCCTTTTTATGTATTACTCTTTGTATGTATAGCATTTCTATAATAATTGAAAACACACCTGTATATTCAGTACAAGTTTTCTCTCCTTTATCTGCATGGGACAAGAGTTGTTTTGAATTTTGGATTGATTGATTGACTGACTGATCTTGGAATACCTGTATTTACATATATGTACATAATGAAATATGTTGTGCATGAAAAAAAAAGGTTGCATATACTGAACCATATGAAAGCAAAGATGTCATTTTCTCAGCCAGCCAATTTTTTATTATTATTATTATTATTTTGAATTTTAGAATGATATATATATATATTTTAAAAAATACCAGGAGAGATGTTCTTAAATTTTTATGAAATACTCCTCAGATAGCTTCATGTTATCAGTAATAAATAATAATAATAATAAATTTTATTTGTATACTGTTTTCCCCTAGATCAAAATGGTTTACAGACTATAAAACTATTACAAACATCTCAAAAAATAGATAAAAACAAGTAATACAATTATACAAACACAATCATTCATAGAGTAAGGCAGAGAATGGAACCACCCTTTTCATTTTGTTCACATTGAGTTGATTCCCTTCCTTTAAAAAAAAAATCTCTATTTTTGAAATACATTTGGACAACCTAAACATTATTCACTGAAAGGAGAGCATTACTTCTTTTTCTCTGTTTGTGGTTTTCAGAATGCAGGCTGTCAGGAAAAATAATATGGTTTAAAGACCTTGACATTTCAGAGCCACAAAGAGCAGCCTTCATGAACTCCATCCAATTGAGTTTAAAACAACAATTTCACACTGGATATATCTTTGTCTCAAGATTTCGAGGGAGCTCTGCAATTACAATTGCAAATCTCTGAATGCAAAGTTTGAAATTGGAAAGATATACATTTATTCCAGAGGGAGGGGAAATCAATCATTAATTTCTTTAGGACTTTGGAGGCATTCGGGAATGAAATCATCAGCAACTCTCTCTCTGTGTGTGTGTAATTATTTACACACATACATTCCAAAAATGTTAGTAAAATTCAGGTAATGATGAACAACTATGAAGAGAAGTCATACTGTGGAGTAAATAATCTATGTCTTAAAAAGCAGTGCACTTGAAAATGTAAATGAAAAAAGCACTGGGCTCTCAATGTTCAATATCACTGTGTCAATTTGCATATCATCTCGACTCTTCTTTCATGTAGCCCAGACCAACAGCTGGGATTTGTCAGGAGAAGGGCAGACAGAAAACTCAGAGGGGCATCTCAGAAGCTGTGTCAGCTTATCTTTTGCATTCACTGAGGAATGTAATTGCAGGAGATGCCATTAAGAGGGGGCTGCAAAGATGTGCGGAGGCTGCTTAATTTCCCACTGAACAGGAGCAGTGCAATATCTAGAAAGTGTAGAGGCGATGGCAGAAATATGCTGAACATGCTCCTTGAACATCACCTCCATCTCCCCCCTCCTTTTCTACTTTCTCTATAGATCTTCTCAAAGCTGATGTCTGTGCAGTTAAAGGAACAATGGGTCTTTGTGGTGGGTGCTTAGTGCTGTCCTTCGTGTCTCACGTCCTCAACTTTTGGCTCTCTCAACTTTAGCACAGCCTTTAGATCCTTAGAGCTCCCTTCAATTGCTTTATTCACACAGGGGTTGCTAAAAGTGACTCTGCAGTTGCATTCATACTTGAGTTATTTAAAGTCTGGCCTGATTTAAGTTACCTTGCTAGATGTGCTGGGAAGTCAGTGAGGCTTACTTCTGAGTGGATATATATGGTGCTTTATTGTTCTGAAGACACAATGTGTAAGTGCAGGATGCAAGGGTCACAGAAACCCTATTCAGGTATTCTGAGATCATGTTTGGAATCATGCTGGTTTCTTATGGATACATAACTTTCCCTGTTTGCAAATTGTCCACAGTTGTGGGAGCACCATTTCACATGTGGTACATATTTCAATTGTATATTATACAGGCAGATTCACATGCATATTAGGTTATAAATTCAGTTGTGTCATATCACAATTTACTAACAAATCATATTGCATAACCATTGTGTTACTCTGCAAGAACAAAGTATGCTCTGTCTCCTTGATGTAGGATCTCAGCTACAGATAAACATGAATCCTGGCTATTCCACTATCACTTTCCACAAAGTAGTGACATCAGCACTCCGAAGGGGCAACCCTATTCTTTCCACAGAAGCTTTCCATGCAATCAGTATCCTGAATCACCTGGAGAGCATCCATAGGTACATGGAGTTTTCCCCTTCAGACTGTTGCTCCCCATGCTAGGATAGCAATGCTAAAATAGTGGTGTTGGTGCATTCACATTCTTTTGTGTTCACTGAAAATTAGAGATGGGCAACTGTCAAGGGTAGGAGGATGCACTGGCAAACCCAGGGGTTGTTGGGAGGCTACACTCACCACCAACATACAAAATATTGAAACAATGTTCTCTACATGTCCCCAATGACACCTCATGGCAGGGTTAGGGACACTTTTGCCACATTTATGGCTCACTTTGGGCCATTTTAGCACTTATGAGTTTTTCCCTTAATAAGATGTGACCTTTGTTTGATCAATTGATCGTAATAAATAAATATAAATAAATAAATAAATAAATAAATATGTGACCCAGAACTCAACTTGTCTTGAGCCTAAAATGGCCCAGGGGTACCAAATGGGGCAAAATTGCTTTCACTGCCACTCAATGATGTTTAGCAGCATGGAGAGAGGGCACAATGCCTCCCACCCCAACCTGGGGAGAGGTTTACAAAATTGGTCCTGGTGTAAGGCAGACCAAAGCACATGAATACAGAAGGGCCATCCTTTTCAGGTTGTGACAGAATAACAATAACAGAAGAGAACTCTTGTAATAATAATAAAAATAAATAAATAAATAAAAATTTTATTATATACCACCCTTCTTAGAATCAGGGCGGTGCACAACAGATATAACACAATACAACAATGCAACTATACAAATGGTTAAAACAAATCAATAAAAATAAAAAATTCATGCCGGCAAAACAGTGCTGACAAAAGGGGGGGGAGGAAGGTATTCTGGGGCAGAGGTCAGGGGTAAGCCTGCTCGAATAAGTAGGGTTTTTAGCCCCTTCTTAAATTGGGCTAGGGAGGTGGCTGAGCGGAGCTCGAAGGGCAGCGAGTTCCAGAGGTTGGGGGCCGAGATGGAGAAGGCCCTCCTAGAAGTGGAAATATATTTCCCCTCTGGAACTCTTAACAATTGCTGTCCTGATGATCTGAGTGTGCGGGATGGATTGTACGGGGAGAGGCGGTCCTCCAGATACCCTGGGCCCAAGCCATTTAGGGCTTTATAGGTAATAACCAACACCTTGTATTGCGCCCGGAAGCGAATAGGCAGCCAATGTAGGTCTTTAAGGACCGGTGTTATATGACTGGCCCTGGCAGTACCAGTGACCAGTCGGGCTGCCATATTGTGCACAAGTTGCAGCTTCCGGGTATGGTACAAGGGTTGCCCCATGTAGAGCGCATCGCAGAAATCCAAACGAGAGGTTACCAGGGCATGTACAACAGCTTCAAGGTCCCCCCGGTCAAGGTAGGGTCGCAGCTGGCGTATCAGCCGAAGCTGATAACAGGTGCTCCTGACCGTCGCGTCCACCTGAGATGTAAGGTGGAGCGACGAGTCCAGGAGCACCCCCAGACTGTGTACAGAGTCCTTCATGGAAAACGTGATTCCGTTCAGGACAGGTGGAACCACCGCCAACCCTGGACCGGGAGAACCTATCACGAGTACTTCCGTCTTTTCTGGATTCAGGCCGTTATCCCTCATCCATCCCATTACCGACTCCAGACAGGCCACGAGAGGAGAGACGCCAACCCCGGTCACTGCATCAGTTGGAGACATAGAGAAGACTATTTGGGTGGTCATCAGCGTACTGATAACCCCGCACCCCATGTCTCCAGATGATCTCTCCCAGCAGTTTCATGTAAATGTTGAAAAGCATGAGAGACAGAATGGCTCCTTGAGGGACCCCAGATGTAAGGGCCCTCTTATCGGAGCACACGTCTCCCAGCTGCACCATCTGGAACCTCCCGGAGAGGTAGGAACGGAACCACTGGAGCGCAGTGCCCCCGATTCCCACCTCCGCCAGGCGCTCCAGAAGGATACCATGGTCTATGGTATCGAAAGCCGCTGAGATGTCCAAGAGCACCAACAGGGACACACTACCCCTGTCCATGCCCAGACGGAGATCATCGACCAAGGCGATCATAGCGGTCTCAACCCCGTCAATACAGTTTCCAGAGGAGAGGAACATAAGTCTAATAGTAAAGTAAATTCTGACAGACCCATCTGTAGAGATGGATGGTTCCTTAAGTTTTGTTTTCTCCCACATTTAAACAGGGGAAATATAATTTTCTCCAAATGAATTTTAATAAGTGTGTGTGTGTGTGTGTGTGTGTGTGTATCAACGATACAAAAAGACATTCCTCTTCCAATTGCTCTGGCCAAATTCCAAAGCCTTTCCCAGTATGGAGGGAATCATTTTAAATCTTCTTACTATGTAGCTGTCTGAAGATAAGAAGTCTGGTGAGAAGGGGGATTTCTTCCCGCTCAAGAACTGAATTAATTTTCAACAAATTCTTGGGTCTGAAACTTTAGCAGTATGAATGGCTAAAAGAAAAAAATGGGGGCAAAAATGGGAGCAAAAATACCAATCTTTTATAACTTAAAGCTGTTGCTGTTTTAGACTTTCTGAATATTTCAGCAATTCTAAACTTTTTGGAAGAGGGGGCATTCTTACTATTTACCTTTTTAGAACATGGGGTGTGGGAATGGTCTAATTATGGTAAGAATGGGGGATTGCCATCTGGTGGAACTATGGAGGATTTGTCTGGACACCAGCAGGGCTAGATTCCACCCTAGAGTTTGAGCTGTCCTGTCCTCCGACCGCATCCCAGTTTGATCCGGATTCCAATGGCTCCTTTCTTTCTGTATCAGTGTCCACATTGCTGCTGGAAACCTGAGTAGTAAAAACTTCCATATTAAATCATAAGTTTTCAACATGGGAAAGTCCTTGTAAAGAATGGTCAAGATGTTGGCCTGGATGGCTTAAGTAGAATCATGCAAGTATGACTCTTGGGATTTGGGGGAAAGGAACAGCAAAGAGGTAAGAATATACAAGGAAAAGCGTAACTGTTCTGCTATCAGATAAGGCCAGTGAGAGACAGAGATAGGAATGAGATCAAACTGGAGATTTTGGGACCTGAGGAAATAATAAGGGGCTCAGGAGAGAATTGTTTGCATATTACTTATATGGATCCACTGAAATAAAAAGCCACCTTACCTGCTTGACATTTGAACCTTATGTTATGAAATAAAGTTTTCCTCTTGTTTCATATTACATCTCTTACTGAGAATTATTCCTTTAAGAGATTATAGAAGGAGATGGCCAGGCAGTTAGAACTCAAACCCCAGATTAACCAAATTTGCTTGTCCATTGTGATAATCACCTTTGGCCTTAGTCACAAAACCCAGGGAGTGGTTGAATGTTTCTGGGGACAAACTGTGTGACAGGAGGTCAAAGTTGGTATCTGAGAGAGCAACCGGGGCCCTTTCGCACTACACAGTTATAGCATGATGACTGCACTTCAGTATCTATGGCTGCATTCTCAAGGTAGTAAATTTTGTGTTTTGGGGGAAAGGTGAGGTAGCAATACAGTTCCTCCTCCTTTGGATTTCTGAGATTTGTAGTTTGGAGAGGTACCAGAGCTCCCTTGCTGAGAATTCTCAAATACCTCTTGAAACAACAAAACTCAGGTTTCCATAGGATATTGCCATGGTGGTTAAGGTGGAATCATAGACTTATAATTGTATAGTATGAAACAAAACCACCCTTTGAGGAGATGCATCATAGTCTAAACTAACCATTTTTCATCCTGAAGGCACTGATATATATATATATATATATATATATATATATATATATATATATATTAAACACACCTTGTGAGCATGCATAATGAAATGGGGATTTGCTTAAAAGAGGTGCATAGAATCTTTTTTTAAAAAGCACCCTTTAAGGGTGTGCTATCCATCCCACAACAAAAATATACACAAACACTCACATGCAGTAGTAGGCCCACTAGGAGAAATTGGTATCTGCTTTCAATTATTCCTACAAAGTGACTCTGGGACCATTTCGGGGGGGGGGGGGTAACAAGAAGCACTTTCTGTGCTCTGCCCTCATCAAAACTTTGCTTGCTCTTGCAAAGAGATTTCACAGCTAATGCAGTGATTATTGGAGAAATATTTAGGTGCACATTAAAAAGTCTGCCAGCTGTAGGAAATTGGATGTGCCTCAGTCACTCTGTCATTCAGAGATTCTCAGTGGAGCTTTTAATCCTGTATAACAGTCCTGATATTTTGTCTCGCAATATCAACTTTTCATCTCACATCGTTAATAGCTAATTCCCTACATTCCACTCCAGTTCAGTTGTGCAGTAAACAATGTGCTACTGGCTGCCAGGAGGGAAACTTTAACAATGTTCTTTTAGCATGTGGCGCCGTGAATGAGGGAGATTATCTTGAAAAGCACAATGGGGGATCTGTGGAAGCCAACCCAACCCTACTGGATTAACAGATACGAAGCGCTCTGTGGAACTGTAATTTGGGTTTGCTGATTTATCTGCTATCCCTTTCTCTGCTTTGCTTTGTAGTTTATTTTTTTAAAATTACAATTGGAAACAACACAACTTCCTTTGGAAGGTAAGTATTGGTTATCCAACACTGACTGGTTTCAGCCCCATTTTATTAGTCCAAAACCAGAACATTCTACAATAGACCACTGTGATAAAGCCCTATCAGTAAACTGTCTGTACTTGATGATGTATAAAACCCCTATAAGAAATGTCACTAGCCTTGCTTCTCATGGTTGGAAAGAAAAGCAATGAGAGACAGGGGAGAAAGTGTTAGCCTTTGACTTGGTGGGTAGGAAGCACTGAGTTCTTCATTATCATTGATTAAAATTCAAGCTAGAGGATTATATCCTTATGTTTAAAATCAGCATCACAAGTGGTTCAATTTATTATTCCTAGCCAGTGCATGCTGGACTGCAATAGTGGATTGCTACCTTAGAGATGTAAATAACAACAACAACAACAACAACAACAGCAACAACAACATAATGGAGAACTTATTGGAAAATGTATTTCCTCTCATGGTGCCATGTTATGTGATTGGAGCCCCCATTGTACAATGGGACATCTTATGAAGTGCCTGCCATGTGATGAAAGTCCCCATCTTGCAACAGGATATCTTCCATGATGCCCTGTTAAGAATCAGGCAATTACCTAACATGGTGGAGTATTGTGTCGCAAGATAACACCGTTAATCTGTGCTTGTGGCACAGAATATCAATCAGTATTTCTGTGCAGAAATGCTGTTTCCTGCACAGAAACAGTTTTCTGACCCAAAAAAAGTGACATGCAAATTTTGCACAAAATAACTCCCAGACTGTGAATCGCTTTTGAAGACTGTGAAGTTTTTGTAGAAGTTTTTGCAGTAACAGAAAATAGCTAAAATCGCTTATTGTTTTGATTGAGAATAAAATGATCACAGAATTATATCCCTACTTGTCCCAGAGGACATTTTCTGAAGCCACTCCCAACTTATGGAATGGCCTGCTGGACACGATCCATCAAATTACCTATCTAGAGAGCTTTAAAAAAGCCATTGAGACGGATCTCTTCTGGCAGACCTTCCCAGAATAAAATACTTGGCCATGAATAAGACTTCCCATCTATTGAACTCTGCCCATGGCTATTGGATTATTTGGATTTTAGCATCTTAGTTTTTAATCTTATATTGTTTAATCTTGTTTTAAGGGGGACATTATGGATGTATTTTAGCTTGTTGTATGCCACTTTGATTGTCTGGCAAAAAGCGGGATAGAAATAAAATTTTATTATTTACCTCATTCTAGAAATGAATGAATCTTTTCAGATTTTCTCTCTCTCTTCTCATTTTGTGTTTTTAAAATTCTCAAGTTCTTTTCTGTTCTCTTAAGCAGACATTTGTGAGTCATGATAAGTTCTTATTTTTTAATGTTTTATTTATAACATATAAAACAGAAACTAAAACACATATAATAGCATTATATACATGTTAATTGTTTTCTAGTACATGATTGTAACCTTACAAAATAACAATATTCTTCACTCTCAATAAAAAACCTAATACTTCCTTCTGACTCTTAACTTATGATGCTTTCTATCTTCCATTGTTGGTTAAGTCATCCTATCACCACCATTCTTTAAATTGTTAACTATTCTCAGTGGATCTGCCAACTTGACTCCTCGAACGTTTCATCAGCGCTGTTTATGCACAATTCTAAATATACACTGGACTGACTATGTGACAAATGTTGCTGTCCTTGAGCAAGCAGGGATCACCAGCATTGAGGCCATGCTATTGAGGACGCAGCTGCGCTGGGCAGGACACGTTTCTAGGATGAAGGACCATCGCCTCCCAAAAATAGTATTCTGCGGTGAACTTGCGACGGGCCAGCGTAAAAGGGGTGCCCCAAAGAAGAGATACAAGGACTCCCTGAAACAACATGTGTCCTACGGTTACTAATATATACTCGGGGGGGGGGGGGGTTGCCCCAAAAGGGGGGGGGGGGGACAATGGGGGCCCCCACCAGCAGTGTCAATGTCTTCTTGAATTTTGGGGGAAATTACAGCTCAAAAGGAGGCCTGTGAGTGGACGGTAACTTTACAGGTATTTTATCCTATGTATATCAGTACTAACTACAGAGAGCACATCTATTTCATTAAATAGAAGGGTTTTATTTAGAAATGTGCAAAGGTGCACACAAAAATACAAAACCAATTCAGCCTTAGCAACCGTAAAAGACTATCAGACAAAAAGGTGTGGAAAGTTGGAGAGAGAGGAACTGGGAATTAGAGAAGCCAAGAATTACCATTCTGGAAGAGAGGTCCACTGAAAATGGAGATTGGCTCAGACAGCATCTGAGAGCTACACAGATAGAGTGAGTGGCATCCTCTGTACACACAGCCCCTATCTGTAAGCAAAGTTGCTATGTCTGCATTCAAGGGGTGCTTGATGTTATCACATGGTGTAACAAAAGCTTTGATGGTTTCCCCATGGAATTGACAAAAGGGATCTGGCTGATGGCTTTGATTCCAGAGAGATAAAACTTTGAATTTGAGACAGGTGCTGGATAATTGGGAAGAAAGCGTGAATACTAACACGGCATGAGTTGAGGTGGGAGATTTAGCCTTTGCTTGATTTTGCAATGGGACTCACTTTGGTCTGAAATAGATGGGCAGATGGGGGCAGCTTTTCACAACACATGCCCCTGGAGCACCTGGAAACTGCCCTGGAGCACCTGGAAACTGTCCCAGACACCTAAAGTGGCTCAAAACCAGCCCCAAAAGGAGTGGATTTTTCCACTCCTTACCATGGTCCATTTGGGATGACAGCACGAGGACCCCTTGGGGCCTTGGCTTGTTTTTGCCATGGCCCAAGGGTGATTGGGCTAGCACCTGTTTTACTTCTTTGTCTCCACTGCAAGAACAAAAGTGAAAATCTAGGTGGATGTAGTGATCAGCAAACCTATTTAGCATTTATTTTAGTTCCTTCATGGTCTCTTGCTTATCCTTAGGTCAGCATGACTCCTTACACATGCATCTTCCTACTCTCCCCATGTCACGGTGACATTTCAAAACATCCCCAACACTAGATATTTATGAAACCCCGTATCCAGTGATAGAGGTATAGGATATGCTACAGGATGCAGCTGAGTCCTTGGGTTCTCCATCCTTGACATTGTTTCTTAAATTGGGCATCTTATCACCTTTTACAGCTGTAGCATGTTGATCTCTCAAATTCTGGATTTACAATGTTGAATAACCAATGGTGAAAAGAGCAGAGGAAAGCCCCTGTCCAGACTGTGCAGCTGATCAGGGGAGCAGAAATAAAGTGTGATTCCCTTGGCCAAGATCTAAGAGCATAATAGCCTGCTGTTTAAAATATTTAACTGTTCATTTCCATCCAGGCTTTCTCCAGTGTCTTCTTTTTCCATCATGCTTCCCAGTGCAGCTGCATTTGCTGACTCCCACTGCCCTTTCCTCTCCTCCCCCCCCCCAAGCTTATCTCAATAAGGGCTTTTGAGCAGACTTTGAAAAGAAGAAAGAGAAGCTGAATTGAGCTGACAGCTAGTGTTTCCATCAGATAAACTAAAGTTCAAACAAGTAGAACTCTTTTGCTTTTCAAAGACCTTAGCTTGCCTGACGTTTTTCTTGTGCAAGACAGACCTTTCCATTAGCTCAGAATCACTGTCACTTCCTTTGTGCGGTGAGTGGAGAGTGATCCATTTTATGCTACCAATTTTCTGCAAGGATAAACATTGTGTCAGTGGTCAAGAATAGCTGCCAGGGGTGGACCAAAGTGAAGGGAAACGTTATTGGATTCTTCTCTCCAGCCAGCCACTCATCCCTTCTTTCCCTTTCATCCTCTTCCACACTCTTTAGTCCCCATCCCCCATACCTGACAAAAAGTTGGTCCTCATTTCAGCAAGATGGTGAATATATTCTGGGATTTAGTCCAAAGTTTAATGGAGGTATCATGTGTGCTGGACCTAGCTGAGGCATAGGCTTCACCACCTTTGATAACTACTTTTGAAGTTTGAACTAAAATTTGGAGTGGATTTAGAAATCAAGAAGCCATAAAAAATGCAGGGGACAAGTCCAACTTCTATTCACCACAACAGTAGATCTGCTGCAGCTGATAAGTACTCATTAATGGCTTCTGTTATCTGAGATGGAAATCTTAAATAAAGTACTACAGAATCTGTGTTTAAGCCCTGTTCAAAATTTCTATAAATAATTTGGATGAAGGACTGGAAGAGGTGCTTAACCATTTTTCAGACAATATAACACTGGAAGGGCAAGCTAATATGACAGAAGAAAGAAGCAAGCATCAAAACAGTCTTGACAAATTGGAACTTGGGGCTGCAACCAACAACTTAATATTCAAGACAGATAAATTTAGATACAAAAAATCAAAGGTAGAAGTATGAGGTGGCAAGATATGGCTTCACAGAACTACTTTTGATGAGAATTTTGGTGTCTTATTTAAGTAAGTGGCTTTAAATAGTAGTGCAGCTTGCATCCAGAGGAGTACTTTGTCCACATCATGAGAATGAACAGTTCCACTGTATTCTGTGAAGAAAAAACCAAAGATGGAGTCAGTCACCACTTCTGAACATTGTATTTTATGAATACATAAAATACAGAAAGTGGTGAAGTCTCCTTCCTTGGAGGTCTTTAAACAGAGTCTGGATGGCCATCTGTCAGGAATTTCCTGCATGGCAGAATGGGGCTGGACTGGATGGCCCTTGTGTTCTCTTTCAGCTCTATGATTCTATGATTCTAATAACATTGAACCACTACAATATGTCCAAAATATGATTACAAGAATGCTTAGGGGGTCTGAATTATCATTATTTCCATTTATTGTATACCATTTGAATCGGTGGAGTGTACATAAGTGATGACTTATGCTAGTAAATCTTCTACATATATAAATTCCCTTTAGTTTAGTGGGTCTATTACAGTTGGGACTAAGAATTATGCCAGGTATGGGGATCATGGAAACCTCCAGAATTTGGGAGACTGTAGCTCCCAGCATTTCTGTTATTCTGGCCAGAACTGCTGGGAACTACAGTAGTGTCAGGGGTTAAAGCCAGCACACTGGGAAATGCTTAGATGTGTGTGTGTGTGACCATGAGCATCCAGCACTGGAAGGACAAGGCTGATCAAGCACAGCTGATGCTCATAGTCTCAAGGACACTTTGGTGTCTGTGTGCACTTGTGCCTGGCTGATGAAACATCTAGCTAGATTGCATAGGGGGACACTTTAGACTGTAACACAGGAAGTCACTGAGTTTGGGAGACCGCATGGTCTGAAGGCTATATAAGCTCAGGGGTTTCTAGTGATTGCTTGTGGGTTGTAGTAGGAGTTAGTATTAGTTTGTGATCTGTATTATAGCACTTCGGGAGACTTGGCTTGTTTGGTCGTTTATCAGCTGAAGCCTGGCGTCGGTTGCTGAGAGTCCCTGGAGGTTCCTGCATTTCTTCAGTTCCTGGAAGACATCCAGCTGCTGTTATCTCAACTTAGGACTGAGAACCACGTTTATGAATTTGCCAGTTTACTCTGCCGTATGCCAGCATTGGCTACAGGGCTCAGATGAGTTGCTGACAAGTAGAAGATTTTGTGGATTTCAGGATTGCCAGGGCCGATGTAGGTCCACAATACGTCTTGACCCCAGAAATATGTATCTCCTCCTTTACTGAAGATGTGATAGTTCCACCACAAATGAAAGCAAATATTAGGAAGAACTTCCGGTAGTAAGAGCTATTTGACAGTAAAACAGATTACCTCAGAGAGTGAAAGACTCTTCTTTGGAGATTTCTAAACAGAGAGTGAATGGCCTACCAAGGATTTTTTAGCCATGGATTCCTGTGCTGGCATTGGATAGAACTAGATGACTCTTAGAGTTTCTTCCAGTTCTTATTGAATATTCTGCCATTTCTCTGTGATCCTCATTCTTTGTAATTTTTCTTGTTGGAGGAAAAGAGGAATTTGCAAATTTCCTTTTAGAGGGGAGAAAATACTAGATCAAGCCAACCCTCAGATTCACCACTGGCCTTTAAGTCAGGGATGGGGGCGGGGTTTATTAATATTTTGGCAGGGTTATAGACCGCCCATTTGGGCGGGCTGCACTCCTGCCCTTTCCCTGGTGTATCGGGGCCGCATCTGCTAGAACAGCAGCCGCTGAGGCCCCGATCCACCCCTTTTCAGGCTGCAGGAAGCAGCAAAAAATGCCGCTTCCTCGCAGCCTGAAAAGGGGTGTCCCCTGGGGCTTTCAAGCCCAAGGACACCCCATGGGTGCGGGAGAAGGAGAAAGGGGGCCGCTTGGCCCTTTGCTCCATTGCTTTGCTGGGCGCCAGCCGTCTGAAGCTGTGCCCAATGAAGCAAAAGTGCCGCCGCAAACCAGGAAGGACTTCCGAAATGGATGCTCCGTCCTTCGTCTGCGGAGGGCGCCTAGCGCCCTGGGCGGACGTGACAACGTCACCCGCGCCGCCCCGTGTAAGGCGGCCGGGTCATGACGTCGTCATGGCGGCCCCCTTGTGGAAGGGGAGCCGCCATTTGTATGGACTCAGTCACATACTAGGGTTAGGGGGGTGCGGAAGCACCGCACCTTCCTAACCCTAGTACGGACGGAGTCCGTACTTTAATGGCGGTTTGTAACCCGCCTTAGTGTCCGTACCACCAGAAGGTGGTTGGATGTACTGGTATACAGCACAGGAATTATTGTATCATCTCTTCACTTTCAACTGGCAGTGGTACACTTTTAGAGCAATATAATCCACCCCCCTTCCAACCCTTGACAGAAGTACATACAATTTTCTAATTGGATATTCCAAATTTTTGAATGAATTGGTTTAAATTTTCCCTATTTCATGCTGTTCTCTACTCTTCTCTTCCCTCCCTCTCCCCCGTCTCTCTTTCTCTATTTCTCTCTCTCTACACACACAAACACACACATGTTTCTGTTATAATCTTTATTGGGGGAATGCACACAGAAGAGTCCAAAAAGGAGAATGGGATAGAAATTATTTAACAAAACATAGATCTGGGTTTCTTTTGTTGGAAAGGGTCACAGGAAATAACGGAGAGTGCCTACAGGAGACACAGGTCCTAGTTTCTCTTTGCTTTTATTATGTGGGTAAAAGTAAAAGCTTTCAGAGAACCAAAGTATCGGAAGAGTCGGATGCCATCAAAAGAAGGCAATTGACCATAAAATTGGGTGAAGTGTTCTCTAATAGAAAATGTAGTGTTTCTATGGAAAATAAATTGGTCCTTAGGAACATAGAACTATGTTGCTCACAGGAAACTTGAGATAAGAGCACTTGGACAGGAAGGTCTGTGGCCTGCTGTCCATTGATGTCATGAAGAAACAAGGATTGTTCTGTAATAGTTTTTCTTTTAAAATGGAAGACGAGTTTCCTGGGCTTGTGCCAATGCACACCACACATCTTGACAAAGGAGAACATAAGAACTGCTGGGACTTAATGCCTGAAGAAATGGCATTTTCCAGTTCAAACGGACTGAATGTGGTTGTCAGCCAATGCAACTTTAGGCTCACTTAGACCCTGGCAATGACATTGCAGATTGTCTTGGATTGTGTGTGTTATAGCAGGTGTTCAGTTTTACAGTTTTCACGTTTTTAAAGTGTCAGTGCGTTCAGAATTGATAATGAAGAAGGAATTGGTAGTTGAAGTTGTTGAAACTGTTGACAATTTGTCTTTTTAGTTTTCAGTTTTCCTTTTTGGATACTATCCTTCTTTAGTTATGCAGGCTTTAGTTCCCCATGCAGCTCATATGTATCTACACACATTACAGACTGGTTCCTCTTCTACATTCTGTCTCAGAGTGGAGTCTGGTGTTATAACAGTTAGTGCAGCAAAACCTAGAAATCCCTCATGACTTGCGTCTTTTCTGTGGCTCGATGGAGTACGGTTAATGGCAATCATTTGTAACAGAGACTATAGGCAGGCACAGTGCCCTGTTCTATCTTTCCTTCAGAGTGGGAAGACGAGTTAACACATTCTTTGCCCTCCAGGTAATGGAGTGGATCTCAGCTTGGCAAGGCCGCTTTTTGTGTCTGGAGGCTATGCAAATATGTACCGGTCAAATGCTAGGTATCTAGATGGTGGCATCTTCACAGGGCTGACATGAAGCCCCAATATAAGGGCTGGAGTAGATCCAAAGTATCCACATGAATCATCCAGAGTGTTTGCCATATGGTCCCTTCGCTTCTGGCAACCTCCCTCTTGTTTGGCACACTATACTGCCCGAGGGGTGGGGGGTGGGTGCTATGGGAACAGAATCCGTGGTGGATGAGGACTACTAGCAATGGAATGGGAGGGCCTCAACACCAGCCATCTGTGCTCAACAAGATGCCACTCAGGGTTGGCTCTGGCGGGAGGATTCACACAACCCCGCGGTAAGGCCCCAGGCTGGTGGGCAATCATCACTGTGCTTGTGAACAAATGCAAGAAATTTAGGACATGGAGTACACCAACTCATCAGGTTGGGGGCAGCCGAGTAGGTTTGGCACCATTTGAATATCTATTGGAATGATAGACCAAAGAAGGCCCTCTAAGAAGCAATCACGCACGCCAGGAATAGGAATTGATGGCCTCCACTGCAAGTGAGGATAAGACGTAGTTGGTAACTCCTTGTTGCTCACAGAAATAACGCGAGCAGGTTATAATGCCAAACAGCAAGTGAGAACTCAACATTATATATACCATTGCCTGTTCTGTGCCTACCCAGTATTTCCCGATGCAATTATGGCAACCCTAATATGGCTGAATCAGGGTTGTCACTTCTTTTTTTCTCAAAGAGTCCACATTTTTAATAGCTCCTTGTAGTGAACGTGTGTCCTCCTCATCCTGAGAACATCTGTGTAGCGGATTCGGATCTCCAACGAGTCTATTTTTTAGGATTTTATAGAGATTTTGCACTTTCTTCATAAACAAGATAAAGAAATTTGATTTTTAAAAAAAAAGAAAAAGAAAAAAAATGTCAGTTTGCAAGGAAAGCAAAACCATCACAGGCAGTTTATTTCCTATAGGTGGGCCTACTATTCCATGAGTAAGCTCATTAATTCACACTGTAATTGAATCATCATATCTCAACAGCAAGCCTAGTTCTCCTCAAGAGACTGTCTATGCCACCAAGATGAAAGACAAGGTGCATGTTACATCTGATCTGAGGTCTAGCAATGAACTGCACCCCCAGGGTCTGTTTTGGACCTCTGGGAAAAAAGACGAAGCAGCTGCAAATGAGTGATCCACAAATTTCACATTGCCATGTGCAACTCTTCATCACAAAATGTTGCTTTAATCGCTTTCGGGTTCTGTGAGGACAAGTTAATTAATTTTGAACACAATGTGAAGTGGAATAAGAAGTCTCTGCTCTCTCTCTCTCTCGCGAATCCCTTCGTCTCGCTCTCTCTCTATCGGTGTGTGTGTGTGTGGATTGTACACACAAATTAACATAGATTGACACATAGGGGGAGTGGACCATAATATGCACTCTGATTAAGGACGGGCCAAAGAAGAGTACCATCAAAGATACAACGTCAGGGAAATACGGAGGAATCCCATAGTTAGAGTTAAGGGGGGGGGGATACCCAGTATGGTTGGGATTTCATGAAAAGAACGGCTAAAGGAGACCATACACAACAATTCCATGGAAGAAGAAAAATGGGAACGCTGAAAAGGTCATGTAGATGCACATAAAACTTGAGGAGGAAGTGAAAAGGGGGAAAAAAGAAACGCAATATAAAGAAGGACAAAATGACACAACGAAGCAAGAGATCTGTAACACCTTTGAGCTAACTGACAGAAGAAGTTGGCATCAGTGAGCTTTTCAGAACTCAAGTCTATTTCCTCAGATGCATGTGTGCAGAAAGTACCAGGAAGTAGACTTAAGTCTACGCAAGTTCATGCTGCCAACTTCTTGTCTTTCAGTTTTCTCAAAGGTGTTACAAGATCTCACTACTGATCCATATGACAACATGGCTTATCTTTGAATTCTTCACTAGGAAAAATACAAATGTTACCCAACTTGCAGGAATAGTGTAAAGAAAGCTAAAGCTCAAATGTTGCTGAGAAGTAGTTGGTGAAGGCGAAGCATAATAAGAAGTTTGGCTTGTATTCACCAGTTAGGACCCACTCTGATTGGTTGCAAGGTCAGGAATGCAGCATCCTGCAACTACAGCGCCCCACTGGACTTGCACAGAAGTTCCACCCCGTCCTCCAGCCAGAAGCCTCTCTAATTTTGTTGCGAGCCTGGAAGGGGAGGGACGTCCGCCGTGCTTCCTAGGGCCGATTGGAGCAAAGATGGAGGAGGACAGTGGGCTGGAAGCAGGCGGCGGGCTGGAGGACAAGCCAAACCCTGATTGTCCCCCTAGATCGGGACATGGCAACCTTGCACACTTATACAAATATCAGTGTGAAGTCAAAGGCTTTCATGGCTGGCATCCATGTTTTTTTTGTGGTTTTTTTCAAGGCTAGGTGGCCATGTTTCTAGAAGATTTTCTTCCATATTTTTGCACATCTGAAAATGCCAGCCACAGATGCGTGGCAAAACGTCAGAAAAATCTTCTAAGCATGGTCCATAGCCTAAAAAAAAAAACACAACAACCCCCCAAGAATATCAGTGTAGTTCAAACGTTTTTTGGATTTAATCGAGTGTGGCTGATAATCCATTATGCAATTTCAATGCATAATGCACACAGGCAATGTATAAAGGCAATGTGCATTCACAACCTACCATACACTCCAACCATCCTGATGTTGCAGAGGCAGTCCTGATTAACCTCTTGATTTTCCACTTTATCAGCTGCTTTTAATACGTCCTGTTTTCTCTCTCCTCCTTCCACTTTCCTTCTTTGTTTTTGCTTTGCTTCAGTTGATGCAAATTGAGTTTAAAATGCAAGTGTAGTTTAAACACAATTAACTCAGGAGCAGACTCAGGCCAAACAAGCTGCTGCAGCCTGTCCTAACTTATGCGTTCTTCCTCATTCATAAATTTTGCCATCTTGGCCACATTCCAGTGTTGCTTGGGCACATGCATTCTTGTTTTTCTTTTCTTTTTTGTGAAACATTGCATGGTATACTCTGCTCTGTGTACTCTCATGTGCTACCACATACAAAGAGTCACACATAGACAACTGCACTTATGCCACCATCACCATTTCACATTTCCCTGTGGGGGAGATTCACTTCCACACGCATAGTGCCATTTACACCTGCATATGTCACTAACAGGATGCCAGTCATTGACTGTGCTGATCTCTCTGAGTTCTCTCTGGCCTTCATGCTGTGACTAGAATCCTTGTGTAAACCTCCATGGTTGAAAATGAAAAACAAGAAGCACTGAGTCCAAATGCACTGTGTTGTGCTCACATTCAGGGAAAGAAGTAAAGCGGACTTGGGCCCAGTTAATCTCAGAGGAAGGGTATCAGTGAAGCAAACAGGCCATCTATTGGGGTCACAATTGGCCTATAGCTGAAAGTGGCTGGCTTGAAAAAATCACAGAATAAATGTCCTGAACAGCCAAGGAAGGAGAGATTAAAATATGGAGCTTTGCACAAAGCTGGTCTGTGCCCAGGAGTTTATGAGGTATCATATGCCCTAGTGACTTAACTTATGCTGCATAGCTACACATCATGACTGTCTATCTTTATCTCTGTAATCTCTGATAATCCTCCAGTGGCCTTTTTGTTTCAAGCATCTGGCTAGCCTTCTGGTTAGTGAGAATCGAATTGGTGAGGAAAGAAAAACACTTTTATATATGCTCAAAACAAACATATTGAAATAAACAGGCCTTTTTCAGCCATGGTAACCTTTGGGGTGTATGAAAGACAAACAAACTAGGTTCTTACTTCTAAAATTTGAGATAGTTCTTGTAAGATCTTAAACTCAAAGTAACACTTTTTTCATGTAAATCATCTTCAGGCATTTAATAGGATCATTACTGGAAGAAACAATGAGACATAAGCATAAACAGAGCCTTGTGGAATGAGATACAACAAATGCTCCATCCCTCCATCCTTCTGATCACCTTTATTTTGTAGAAAAACAACTATGCATCAAATGGATACTTTTTATCCTGTAATAATGTTTTCAGCATCATCATAGAAACAGCAAAAGGTATTATTTGGAGGGTAATGTGCTTGCATGTTAATCAGTGAGTTTTCCCATTTGTTGTTGATGCTGAAACTGAAAGCAGAGCCAGGGAATGGAATCATCATTTCATCAAATGTGTTTCCATTTCCCCACATGCCTGCAATTCTAAACCTCACAGCAAAGTCCAACATCCCAGAGTGACAGATATACGAAAGCAAAAATAGTTACACCTTGGCACAAATCATAGTCTGCTGAAATCTATGCCATTATACTAAACCTTTCAGAACTTCAGATACTTGTCAGCCTATAAATACAACTAGTGGCATATGATTTTGTCATTTCTGCACTAGGGAAAGTGGCAGTTGGGATTAAAACAACAACAGCTTTGATGTACGTTTATTTATAGAATGGTACCCTTAAACAGTAAATGGAGGTAGCCATCTTCCCCACTCCCTTGTAGAAGAATAAATTTACATTCATTTTTATTTCCAAACTATGTGGCAGCCTGCATTCAAGCACATGCTGGGAGAAGCAGTTTTAAAATGAGGAGGAGGAGGAGGAGGAGGAGGAGGAATAGCTACTGTCAGAGTATGGTTCCCAGACTCCCCCTGCCAATATGGACCCTGACCAGTGTAATTTTGTTTGTTAGTTTCTATTACATATATTTTCCAGCAGTCTTTGGCTTCCCTGGCTATTCATACTTCTTGGTTGGGGGTGGGGGGTGGGGAACCACAGAGGAGAAGTTTCATCACAACATCTTCTCCTGGTTTTTAATTGAGCTTCCAGAAGTCAAGAAGACCATGGAAAGAATTGCATCAAGAAATCTTTCATGGGTTTCCAAGTGGACTGTAGGAAGCCAAGAAGTCTATGGTAAAAGTTATATTGTGATGTGTTTACCTGTGCAGGAAGTCAGGAAGAACATGAGAGGAATGACACCAGGACATCTTCTCCTGGGTTCAAATTAGAGGGATGGAAGCCAGGAAGAACATGGGAGGAAGAACATCATGACAACTCTCCCTAATTGGAGTATAAAAAGCTAAGGAGAGCATGGCAGGTAGTACAATATGGCAACTTCCCCGAAATTTTAATCAGAGGTACGTGCCCTGTGCCAATGGGCAGTAAGTGTCCAGAGAGAAAAAATATCATAAGGGAAGTAGCTCCAGGGAAGTCAGTCTGGTATGGGGTGGGGGTGGGGGGTTAAAGTAAAGGAGGGGGGAAAGGTCTCAGCCAGTCCAAAAGTCATTACACAAAGTGAGTAGTCCACATAACCAAAGCCAAAAAGGGATGAGACAAGGAGTTTTTAAACATAGCCAGTCTTGAGGTCAAGAATTGCAAGAAACACACAAACACACATAGCACTACCAGAGATGGAACAGTTGTGAGAAATGAGTATTATCAACACTGCTGAAAGATTTATAGGTTACTACCCTTGGATTCCAGGTGCTTAGTGAATCAACATCTACTATTCAAAAGCAGATGATTGCACTGAAGTTTCTTCTTTCTTCACCAGATTTCAAAGTACAGAGATGTCTCTCCAGTGTCTATCATGCTCTTCTGAGAACAAAGCCTCTCAGCTGCTTCAGGTTAGATTCAAGAAGGGAGCTATCACCGGAAGCCAGACACTCCTCACTGTCTAACACTGATGCATCAGATTCCTCAGATGACAGGAGGATTGATGACAATCTGGAAGCCATGAAGGCAGAAGACCACTGGAGAGATTATTGTCCAGTAAAGAGCATGACACTTGCACATATCTTTTGGACACTTCATCATTCAAGCAAAACCAAGAACCTTGAACTGTACACATAAAGACTGCAACCTCCCTCCCTCCCAAAAAACAAAACAAAACAAAAAAACAAAAACAAAACCCAAAGTAATATTTTTGGATAAAAATGGAGTGGTAAACAAACTAAATTGTTGGCACAATACAAGTTTCTTTAAAACTTTCACATGCAAAATACTTTGCACAGCTCAAAGAAGAGGCATTGTGTAATAAAACAAGCTACTCAATCCATTGAGTACAGAGAACTCTTCTTTTGGGTGTGCTCTACTTGGAGATCAGTGGGGAGTGAGGGCTGTCTGGCGGCCTTCTCAAATAGTCAAACGCTGGCTTCTGTGCTGGAATGGATGAGTGAACATTCACACAAATGCCCAACCCTGTCAGCTTGGAGAACATGCTCTGATTGTTAAGCAGGGACACCAAGCGTATGCCCTGTCAGATTCTGTTCCATTGTTTTGCTTCAGTGTTTTCTGTTACACATTTTTTTAAAAAATGCAAAGAGCATTCAGAATAGGGTTGGTGTAGATTCTTTTTTTAAAAAAAGAGTGGAAGAGAAGAAAGAGTTAAAAAAAAGAAGAAAAAGAAATTAATGAGTTGTTGACTTAGGAGGACAATAGCGGGCATTAAAAATGCCACTATCTATCATAGCATTCCAAAACGTGACTCAAGAAATGATGAATAGAATACAGGAAACATGTCCCTTTTTCTGAGACATGCACACTGCATTGCTAACTGCACAAAGTACATATTAAAAAAATACCACTTCTATATGTCCTGGAGGCAGCTTTATCCATGATGTGGAAGGGAGAGGAGAGAGTGCATAAGTTCCCACTTCACATGAGATTACCAGGAGCATGAAAAGAGGACATTTAATTTCTTCATCCAGTTGTGACACATGTGAGGTAGCTCTCAGAGCAATGCAGCATGTGTATATGTGCGTGTTTGGTGGGTGGGGGCAATGCTCGCAATCATACATTGATACTCTTTTTTCATAGTTTATTTTTTATAAACCTTGGCAGCTCTCTATCCACCTTTCTTTTCTTTCTCTGATATGGGGTGCCAAGGTGTACACTGATCTCATACCCCCCCCCACATACACACACACTACCTGCCAAGCAGGAACCTATTTATTGACACCATTTCATGCCAGTTTTCAAAGCCCCAGCAACTACAGTATGGGGTGGGGGGGGGGGGACAAGTAAAGGAGGGGGAAAATCCCATCTGGCCCCATTGCAACCAGCAATGCTCATACTGCATTGCAGGCAGTGGTGTGCAAGAAGGAGAAGAAAAACAAGTGAATGGGTGAGTGGCTACCAAATCATCTCATCCCTCACCAACTACATGTGATATAGCTTGGCATTCACACAAAGTTCAAAACACCCTGGTCTTCTTCATGGAGGCCAAGGAAAAGCCTCCTCCCATGCAGCAGCCATCACTGCACAAAAAAGGGCATTTAAAACCAACTCTTAGATGGACTGAAGTTAAATTAAATTGATTTATTTCTGTTTCTGTATGTTCTGTCTTTTTTGTGTGTGTATGAAATGTGACAACTTGCAAGCAATGGTGATGTGTGATTTTTAAAATAATTTTTATAAAAAGAATGAAAAAAAATTATGGAGATAGAGATTTACAATATACATTGTAAAGTAACCTGACACCTACTTTTTATTAGACTGTACAGATACTGAACTCAATGCCACCATTCTGTTCAGATTTTGCTATGTCAGAGTGGGAGACAGAAATGTATTTCTTTTATATATTTAGATACTTGAATGCCCACCATAGCCTTCTAATTTCTCCTGTAATTACTGGGGATGGAAATTTTCCTTCAGGGCTATCAAGCATCAAATGGGAGGATGTAGAAGAAAATAGTAATAGACATCAAACTTTGGTCAAGCAGAATATACTTGGTGACAGGAACAGGAGGAGCTGGGAGTGAAAGAACAAAGAATGTGCTAACTAAGAATGGCTATTGGCTGACATGGAAATGACAGCTTTCTTTATTGTGCATCTGTAGCTTAGTCTAGGATAGGTTTGTGACATGTGGACATGTTAGCTAGAACTGATGAGAGCTGGAATCCAGATGCAGTTGGACTGCTTCTGGAGGACCAACCACATGTTCCTGGTTCCTGCTCTAGCATCAAGGCCTACTGAATTCATTGAGGCACCTTCCTGCTAAGGAGCAAATCTCAGTGAATTCAACAGGATTTGAGAAGTGGATATAGAAGTGGATATACAACCTGAACCTTACTTCCTACAACATAGGAAATTGCCAAGTTATTGAGAAAGCTAGGTGAGACTATTGCTCACTGAGATATATAAGTTTCTGTGTAGAAGAACTCTGGAAATGCAAATACTTATAGAATGATCTTCTCCTGTATAATCCAGCCCATGTATTCAGTTCAGTTCCTTTGGGGCACATTCACTTCATCTGGTCAGGACTAGACTAGCAATTGCCACCCAGAGGACTTTTTCATTGGCTGCCCTTGGAGCATGGAGTAACCTGCTAGGAGAGATTCAACAGCTGGACATGCTGTTTAAAGACCAATCTTTTCTGGGAGGCCAATCCAATCAATTTTAAACTATGAATTTTAAACTGGGATATTTTAATTTTATGCTGGATGATTTTAATGTGTCCTTTTAATGGGTTTTTAACTTAATGATATTATGTATTTTAATCTATATTGTAGTTGCCTTGAGCCTTGGGAAGAGGTGAATAATAATAATAATAATAATAATAATAATAATAATAATAATAATGTGTGCAAACTTTTCTTCAGCACTAACATGCTTCACCAGCAAAATGCAATATGTGTACTGCTTAGAGCAGGGCTGGAGAAGAGGTGCCCCTCTAGATATTATTGGATCACAACTCTCACCAGCCCTACAAGCATAGCCAGTGCTGAGGCATTATGGAAGCTATAATTCAACAGCACTTAGAGGGCCACATGATTCCTATTTCTGGTCAGCATACAGGTTTGCCCCTTTATTGAGAAGTGGGCTGAACAACCCACCAAACTGTTCTCTATGGATTCCAAACAAAGAATTTTATCACACGAGGGTGAGGGGTGGGAATCAGCCAAATCCCATGCACATTAACCAGCACAAAAAGTCACACAGTTGTGATGAAATGAAATTTTATTTATATACCGCCGTTCCCATGATCACGGCGGTTTACAACAAGTAAAATACTATACAATGCAATTTACAAGCAGCATAAAAAGCAAATACTACAATACAAAGATAAAAATACAACAATGGCATAGCATTACATATTTCAAGCACAGCATAATAACAAATAACAATGCATTTCACTACAGGACAGCAATACAATTCAATACAAGATAAAAATCTATACATGTCTCAGAACAACCAATATTACATAACAGCAATAACATATCCAAACAGTATAAACCCAACATTACTAACCAAACCCCACCCCTCCAAAAAACGCTGCTCCAGTGGCAGAGAGAAGTCCTCTTGGGCCACTGCCCTGATGGAGGAGGGTGAGCGGCGGCGTCTCTGGTGGGGAGGCCGGGAGCCGGCTTTATGGGGCCGCTCTCACCGGCCTCGCCCTCCAAAAAACGCTGCTCCAGCGGCGGAGAGAAGTCCTCTTGGGCCGCTGCCCTGATGAAGAAGGGCGAGCGGCGGCGTAATGCTTTTTACTTTCAGGAGAATCCCAAAAGAAAAAAGCAGCGTGATTTTGTGACTTTCTGTGCTGATTAATGTCACATTTATGCTCAATGCCCCCAGTGTGTTTGAAAATAATCCTGCTTTTGAGGGATTTTTCCAGAATTTAAATCCCATTTCCGCACATGATTTGAGCACTTAGGGGCAGTACACATGAGCGGCTAGAAGCCATCCCTGAAAGCCCTGGGACTGTGCTACAGCATCCGTGTGCTGCAGCACAGACATGCCCTCCAAAAGGAGCCACTCTAGGTGGCTCCATTTTTGAGGCGTCATAAGGGCTGTGATGCAGCCTTATGATGACTCTTCCACCCACAGCCTTGTGACATAAGTGTGCCAATATTAGGGCTCAGCGCATATGGATGCTGCACCCTATTGAGCCCTAATATTGGCACAAATGGCCTGTCTGTACCTGGCCTTAGTCTCCCAAGTCCAGAGATCTGCAGAACCATCAGAGAACATCTGCTCATCTATTCCACTTGTTTTTGTTGCTTCCCTTGGATGTTTCTCCTGAACAGCAGGGTATTCCAAATTCACCTCAAAACATCCCTTTAGGAGAATTTCACTGGCTGTTCTATTGCTGAGGTGGCTTTGAAGCTGGGCCTGATAAGTGGTGTTACAACAAGTAGATCAAACATTAGTATATCTCCTCCTACCAAAGAAAAGCACAAAGTAAACCTTTTAAAAATTGGTGATAGCTTTCCTGCAGACATAGCCAAATTTCCCTCCCTGCTCCCTATTTGACATTCTACATTTTCATGTCTTTTTTGCTTGCATTATACTGCTGTTGTTGTTTCTTCTCAATTTAGTAGACTTAGCTGTGATTACAGCATAACACTTTGATACTGGATTTCAATTTGCAATTGAAAGCATTTATGGAGCCCTATGTGGAAGAATTAATATCTGCTGAACAATTTCCCTAAGTACTCAATTGATTTTTTTTAACAGTACAGATGCCAGGAAGACAAAAGGGAAAAAAACACACCTGCACAAACTCTCTCTCACACACACACATTAACCTCATTGTTGTGGTAAACAGAGAAGTAAATGGGAGCTAAAATATTTGTCCTGCCAGCTAAAGTGTAAGCAATGTCAGAAATATCTCATTTTTATTTTAAAGTGCTTTATTTGCCATTCCCCTGGCTTAAAATGTTTTTGAGCTCTCTCAGGTCATGCCTAAGGACTTTACTGAAACAGTTATTATTATACTATACCCCATGGTGGATCTGTTCTTTCTGTTTTGTCCTTAAGCAGTGAACGTCAATGATGGGAAAGTAACTCACATGAAGATCTTGAAGAGATATGTTAACATTTTTATTGGCTGCAATAGGGACAGATCCAGTTTAAAGTTTCAGAAGCAAAATTCTGCTCATTGTGCATGGGTTGTACATTGTGCATGGATGCATGTGAACAATGTACATAATTGTACATGGATGCTGGCTAAAAAGGTAACATTACAGTCATCCCTCCATATTTGTGGCTTTGATTAGTGTGTGTATCCCTCAGTCATGCTGAGGGGATATAAGATGACTTGTGAAAACACCTACAGTCTCACAATCCACCTTTTATTTCAGTTAATACTGGATTATGCTCTAATCTGCTTGTGTCACATTCATTGGACTTCATGGTGTCCAGATTTGTCCAGGCTCCCAAGACATAGCAGTTGCCTTGTGACAAATACCATAATGAAGGCTTAAGGTTCTTAAAGATCATTTGTGGCTTCATTTTATGTCTTCCTTCCACTTCCGAGGGAATAATGTTGTGCCCAGTTTCTAATTCATTCTGTCAGTAGAAGTCTCTATAGAAGCCACTGTTCAGCTTGTCACAACTCTTTAACTATTCTGAGCATAGTCTTTACAAAGAGCAAGATACACTAATTGATTAATAATATGCAAATGTAACTGTCTGACTTGCAAGAGATTATTTTAAATTATAGCAAGAGATTATTTTAAATTATAGCTAGTCTAAGGCAGATAATGAATGTAGGGTTTCATCCAGATGTATATTGTCTGCCAAGTGACTGAGACAAACCCTAGTACAGACTTAAAAGCTCAAAGTTCACTATGTTCCACTGAACAAAGTCCAGGAAAGGTTTTCTGATAAGGTGCACTGCAGAATTAAAAGCAATATAAAAACATATCCAAAAAGAAGCAGCAAATAGAGGCAGTTGTTGCTATGTGCCTTCAGGTCATTTGCAAGTTACTGGGTTTCCTTGTTAAGATTTGTTTAATAGAGGTTTGCCATTGTTTCCCTCTGAAGCTGAGAGAGAGGGAGATGCCTTGTCTCCAGTCACCCTAGTTCAAAACTCAAACCACTACACTATACTGACTCTCTTATGGACAGTCTGATTGTTTGTTTCTTGGCTGCCCTTGAGTCATCTCTGACTATCTTCTACCTCCCTGCTCAGACCTGTAGCCTCCCTGATTGAGTCTCACCATCTGACTTGCAGTCTTTCTCTCTTTCTCCTGCCTTATACCTTTCCTCAGTAGTATGACAGCCTCATTATAGTCATTCTGGCTTCCAGGGAGAGTTCAGGCGTTATCTGTTCTAGACCCCTTTTTGGCTGTCTATATTCTCAGCACTCTTCTCCAGCACATCTCAAATTAGTTGATTTTCTTCCTATCTGCTTTTGTCACTGTCCAGCTCTCACATTGTGATGGGGAATATAATGGCTTGCATCACTGACTCCCAAAGTTTGGTCCTCCAGGTGTTTTGGACTTCAACTCCCTAGTCATCTCATCCAGCAGTCAGGAATTCTGGGAGCTGAAGTCCAAAATACCTGGAGGACCAATGTTTGGGAACTAAGTTTGGGAACTACTTGGATGATCCTAACTTTAGTATTCAGTGTTAGGTCTTTGCACTTCAAGTTCTTGTCTAGTTCTTTCATAGCTGCCTTTCCCAGTCCTAGGGGCTCTACAGACCGGCACTTTGTACTGGCCTGTAGGCGGGATGAGGGCTGAACATCCAGATGCTCCAAGCCCTCACTGCACCATCTACATGGTGCACGCCATGATGATGCTCATCGTGTGCAGTGCCTAAACAGCACTGCGCAAGAGAGATGTTATCATGGTGTGCAAGTGCGCCTATGGCACCTCTTCCCGGATACAAAAAAGAGCCCCTTTTCAGGTCTTTTTTTGCTCCCTGAGGGGGCTGCAGCATGGGGTTGCCATGGCCTCCATCCGGGGAAAAAATGGGCAGCATGCAGATGGGGGCATTCAGCCACCCCTTTAATAGCTGGATTGGGCCACAGCAACCACATGCTGTGGCACTGATCCAGCCTCTAGAAAGCACAAAAAGGAGCCAGAAAAACCAACTCTTTTTTGTGCCCTCTAAAGGGCATCATAGCATCTAGATGCAGTGCCAGGACTGTGCCATGATGCCACACATCATCTAGAAGGGCGTACGATATTGTGACATGATGGAGTGGTGTCACAGCATCCAGCGAGCAGATTCTGTGCTGTGGCTCCACCTACAAGCTGGCACAAAGTGCTGGTCTGTAAATCCCCTTAGTCTTCTTTTGATTTCATGACTGCACTCTGATCAGTGTTTGATCCTAGGTATGGAAATTCTTTGACGATTTATATTTTATTATTATCTAGAATATATTCATTTTGTTCCCCCTTTTATTTTCTTAACAGTACATAACATTATTAAAAGGATACGGATACTCCCAAAAATAGCTTACCAAGTCCTGTCAAAACAAAATGTGTTCACCAGCTGTTGGAAGGACAACAAGGAAGGGCACAGTCCATACTCTCTAATTACAGAGATCTGGAACTTGGGAGCATCCACCAAGAAGGCCATATTCTGTATCCCCAGCAGACATACATTTAGAGCTGGTGGGGTGGACAAGAAAACCTTCCTTGAAGATTTGAAAACCTGGGCAGCTTATACAATATTTCAGATAAACTGGACTTAAGTTGCATAAAGCTTTATGGGACATAGCCAGCACTTTAAATTCTACCTGGGAAGCCCAGCAGCAACCTTCAATTCATCTTTCATCCTTCATCCTCAAGACATTCATGAAATGTATCTTCCAAAAGAATCTTTGCTGCATAGGCTGTAAAGATCTAACAATTATATTAAGCAATTATGTTATGGTGATTTAAAGTGGCACTGCAGACAACCACTTCAAATGTAAGCACAGCTTCTTAGTCTTAGTGTCCCTATCACCTGTGGAATGAAAACGGCATTATTCTTCCAGACAGGTTCAATTGACATCAAAGTCTTCAAAGTTGCACTTGATAATCAGAAAACAAGTACTGTAGGACTATAGATAAGCAGTATGTAAGCTTAGCTGGGCAACTGCAGAAGGTTGGCTGGTAGTCGTTGTAGTCTTCAAAGTGCTGCACACCATCTTCTCATCTACTTATATCTTTCATTGATCTTTCAAGCAATCAGAGCAGAGATTTTTATGAAGACTTAAGATTGTCTCCCTCCTCCTTCACAGCTCTGGGTAACACAGTAAAAATCCCTGAGGCATCAGGGGAGAGTTCATTGACTTAAAAGATTCAGCTTTGGAAACCATCCCCAGGGAAAGGTATATCTCCCTTAGTCCCTTTGGCTTTTAACCTTAAAGCATTACCTAAAATATCAGAGCAATGGAGAAGAAAACACACATCCCAGCCATCCATCCAAGCCCTTGCCATCGGCACCACTTGAAAAGTAAATTGAGAACAGGGGAGAATTTGGGGGGGGGGGGGGGGGGTTCTGAGACAACTAGTAAATTGCTAGAATATTTTTCTGAGTTACCTGCAGTTTGGTTCAAAGAACTGATCCAGATTTTAATAATAATAAATAATAAACTGTTTATTTATAGCCCACTTTTCTTTAATAGATTTTCCTGACACCGTCCCTCTCCATCCCAACAGAGATTTTGGATCATTTCCATATTAATCTAAAGTGAGCTTCCAAGAGATGGACCACTTCTAGCCAAAGCAGCCCCTTAAAAATAATAAAATCAAGTGTTCCTGGCATGATTTAACAATGCATAGCCTGAATGGGAACAACATGCCTTTGGTTATGAGAGGATGGAACTGTTCTGTGTGGGAAAGAAAGTACAAAGCTAAAGGCTCCCAGTGCTTTGACAAGAACAATGCTTTAAGAAGCACGACTTTAAACAGTGAAGAGGGAGGGTGTTTGCTCAGACAGAGCCTCAGAGCTAGTCTTTGCTTCCTTGACCCA
The DNA here is from genome assembly GCF_019175285.1 of Sceloporus undulatus. NCBI lineage: Eukaryota > Metazoa > Chordata > Lepidosauria > Squamata > Phrynosomatidae > Sceloporus > Sceloporus undulatus. Next base: position 242,265,921 of record NC_056525.1, read on the forward strand.
CTTGTAAAATTTAAGACGAGATTATGAATGAAAAATGCTGAGGAAAACAGCACCATCTGCTGACTACATGGCTTTGTCTTGCGATTTTGTTTCCTAGCTGAATAATTAACATATAGTGAATTTGAAAAATTTTATACCAAGTCATAAGACTTCGGTCAAGTACCTAACTCATACCTTCATAGTGCAAATAGACACTTATGGAGTTACATGGTGGTTGTGCTACTACAGCACTCTTCTTCTGAAAAGTGACATTGCTTTCTAGGATGCTAGGCCAGATCTGTCTATATCTATATCTACATCTACACCTACATCCATCTTTGGGAGGGAATTGTAGCAGCACATCTCATAATTGCATCCCAAAGGAGTCCCATCCTTTTTGACTTTCTAGTAGGCAGCAAATTGTGTGCTCTTTTGCTTGATCTTTGGTTCTTAAAATGATGAATGGCTGCTCTTGCTGTTTTTAAAATAAAAATGGAAAGGACTGCAAGGGCCATCTAACCCAACCCCATGCCATGTAAGAATACACAACTACAACACCCCTGAAAGCTGTCTCTCCAGCTTCTTTTGAAAGACTTCTAAAGAAGGTGATTCCAACACACTCTGAGGCAGCACATTCTGCTGTCAAATAGCTCTTACAGTAAACAAGTTCTTTATAATCTTTAGGCAGAATCTCTTTTCTTGTAGTTTGAATCCATTGCTCCGTGTCTTTAATAATAAGGTTGCTCCATCTTCTACATGACTTCCCTTCAGATATCCAAAGAGAGTTATCATATCATCTCTTACTCTTCTTTTCCCCAAATGCCTCTTTGAATCCCATTTTTTGGACAAAGACAGGATATAAATCCAACAAACAAACAAACAAACAAGGAAACAGACTAAACATACCCAACTCCCTCAGTCATTCCTCATAGCTTTTAAAAATGTTTTAGCTGTTTTAATTTGCTTCGGCAGCACATGTACTAAAATTGGAACGATACAGAGAAGATTAGCATGGCTTGTATTAGTGGAACTATTTTAAAATAGGAGTTTTGTTTTGTTTTCTAAACAACATTAGTTTTGCATTTATTGTTTTAAGTTATTTGTTTATTTTAAACACTATACATTGCCTCTGGGTTGGGGGGATGGTAAATAAATTCCTCTCATCTAGTAATATATCTGTCTTTATCTATCTGTTATCATCTTCTATTTTTTTTTTTTTAACCTTCCTTCCTTCCTTCCTTCCTTCCTTCCTTCCTTCCTTCCTTCCTTTTTGGAACTTCTCTTCTCACTATATATGTTATCAAGGCAGTAAACTTAAATCCATTACTATGGACTGCATCATATACAGATGGGTCTTATTTCAGACTTCCCTGTTGTTGATGAAGTTGTTGTCTTATTTTTCCTTTCATTTCCAAATGCTGCTAGGTGTGAGGGAAAAAAATGAGCACTTGCCTTTCCGCTTTATTGATATGTGCTCAGAGTTTCATTATCACTTCATCATCTTCTTCCGTTCACCATATGGTAAAGCCAGCAGCTGGAAATGGACCCTCCTTTACTCTGAAGGTCTAATTGGAGCCATGCAACAGAGCGCCTGACTCATCTTTTCATTAGGCACTGAAAGCTCTTGCTGTGGCGGATCCTTTTGCTACATGCCAATTAAAGTGCAGCGCACACTTGCCTTCAGAAAGCTATGCATTTTCCCCATCTGCTGAGGGTGGAAAAGTGGTGTTTGAGAGGTCGAGAGTGGAGATTTTGTTTTTGTACAATTCAGCTGTGAACATCACAAAGTTGGATTTCCTAATGGATTATTGGTAAACTTCCTGTTCTTGCTGGATGGACTGGTTATCTTTAAGGCAGCCATTTCAGAATCCAGATGGGTAAGGGGGAAAATGCTTTGAAAGAACTATATAATACACTCAATATCAAAGTTAGGATCTTCCATTCATAGTATCTCTCATTTCTATGTATGGATGTGAAAGCTAGACTTTGATGAGTATTTATGGGGATGGGACAACTTATTTGAAATGCAATTCTGTGGATCCTATGTATTTTAAAGATGTGGAGGTTATCAGAAAAATAAAATAAATAACTGAGAAACCTAATTCAGCACAATTCTTGTTAAACAGGCAGAAATTGAGGCAAGACTTCAAAGAATTAAACACATGAATTGGCTTGGATGAATGACTTTGTCCTAATGCTCTTTTAGACCTAACTAGAGTAGACCCATGGAATTAATTGAATTCATCTATGGGTTGACACAACACTCAGCATTTGATGAAGTAGTGTAGAAATAATGCAGTTGGACATCATTTTAAATGCTGCATCTCCGGCCTATGGAATCCTGGGATTTGTAATTTTAAAAAAGTATTTAACCTTCTGTGCCAAAGAGTACTGGTGCTCTAGTTAAAGTGGTGTGAAACTGCATTATTTCTACAGTGTAGGTGCATGCTTATGCTACCACACTTCTTTCTCTGAGTCAGTCTCAAAGGTGGTACAATATCCCTTTACAGACTGATCCAGGCTAGCACCTCTATGTCTTTAAGTTCTGTCACCACAGAACAATGGATTGAATGGGTCTACTTTAGTTGAGATTAACCAATAGGGTGTCAGTCTCTGACTGATTTAGGGCCATAACACACTGCAGAGATAATCCAATTTGAGACCACTTTAACTGCCCTGGCTCAGTGCTAGGGAATCCTGGGCACTGCTGCTTAGTGTCAGAAAGTTATGGTTTCCCACATTGCAATTTGAATCCATTGCATCCCAGACTCTGGAGGAACAAAAAAACAAGCTTGGTCCATTTTCTATGTGACCTCCTTTCAGATATTTCAATATGACTTGAAACTATCACTTTTCAGTTTTCTCTTCTCCAAGCTAAGCATGCTGAACTCTTTACACTTTTCCTTATGGGTCTTTCCAGGACTTTTACAATCTCGGTTTCCCTCCTATATTTGTCCCAACTTATCAATTTTGGACAACCCAGTTTTGTACTTTCCCTAGCTAGCCCCTTGATAACCTCAAGAAAAATTCTGTTTTTGAAGTCAAGAGAAGAAACCTAGGTGATCCACCAAACTCCAAAGCACCATGTTAGGGGCAGGTCTCCCCATACAATGATATAGCAACACATTTGCGTCACAGAGAGGGATCTTCCCACAGTTTTGAAGCTACTTCATATGCTCAGTGTTGCAGATATATGGAGAGTGTTGTAGGACATACTGAGACACAAGAATATGTCTTTGAAAACTATGGTAAACATGGAAGAGAAGTTAATTACGTGTGTGTGTGTGTGTGTGTGTGTGTGTGTGTGTGTAAGACACACACAGAGAGACAGAGACAGAGAGAGAAGGGGGGGCACAGTGGAATACTTTCTCAGAAAGTGTCTTTTCTCCTGTTGCTTACTACATGTTAAATATCACTTGTTTTTAAGAAAAAAGATATTCTGTTCCCTTCCACCCCATCCTCTCTTCACAGTAAGATGTCAGAATTCATTAGCTTTTTTCTTATGAACACTGAAGTTTTACATCATATGCAACTGTGCTAACTAGGGATGCTACAATAATCTGCTAGGTTCACTTTCAGATGTGGATATCTGTTGTTTCACTGGTGCAGATAATTATTCCGAGCCTTCATTATTTCTGATTTATTTCTTAATGAATGATTTTATTTGTCATTGGAAGAAAAAATTAAATAATTGCTTTTATCCTGCCGCCGTGGAGCTGCTGAAGAAGGCCAATGCTTTCAGTATTTTATGTGTCTGAAAGAACAAAATGGTAGCTGCTAGTTGACAAATAGAAGAGCTGCTGTCATAGACTCATGGAATCATAGTTGAACGGGATTGTGAGGGACATCAAGTCCAGCACTCTCCCACAAAGGAATACACACCAAAAGTACTCTTGAGAGATAGCTATCTAAACTTTATGTAAAAACTACCAAAGAGGAAAAGCCCACTGCCTTCTGAAGCAGTCTATTCTGCTGCTGACCAGTCAAGAGGTTTTCCCTAATGTTTCTTCTAATTTTAATGCATTGGTTCATGTTTTAGCCTCTGGAATGTGCAACAATGACATGGCTTGTGTGCCATGTCAAAATGGAGTAGCGCATGAGGGACATCACAGTGCTGCTCCAGGGTGCTAATCGTGCCTCAGCAGTGGCAGAGAAAGTAGCCATGTTTTGTGTCTCTTTTGGAGCAGATCACTGCTGCACCATGCAGTTGCTGCAGCAATATTCTGCTGCAATGCTTTGCTCTTTTTCCCAATCTGTACAGCCCCTAAGTGTTTCCTCATAGACCTTGGTTTCCATATCTTTTGCCATCTTGGGCTTCAAACAGATGGGTCAAAAAGAAGCAGCTTCAGGCCACTTTGGAAGCATGGCATTTACATGACACATGCCCCAGAAGCAGCCGGAAACCATGCCATGGCTGCGCTGGAAGTGGAGGTGGGGGGGTGGGGTACAGCCAGACTAAAAAGAAGCAGAAAAAAAAACTACTCCTCCTGGAAAAGTGCAACCCTGCATATAAATGCCTTGATGTGAGACACTAGGCCCAAAGGAGTGCTCTATTTTCACCCTAAAGCAGTGTATAAACACACTGGTGCAGGTGTACATTTAAAAAGGACAGATTCAGTGGTTGGGATGGCAATGGAAAAAAGGGACAGCGTGACACATCCAAATGCTACAAGTATAAGATACACAAAATAGATAGTCTAAGACTGGGCATAGGGTGAAGGGGGCATGTAGGGGGGCATGATTCTGCATTGCCAGTGTTTTACTGGGCACACTTTGGTTTCAATGCCCAGTGGATAGTCATCCAATGAAATAGCATCTAGGCAGGAGGTAGTTGCTAGTGATGTGCTTGTGTGGTTGTGCACATTTATGGTGGGGGCAAAAGCAAAATAATAATAATAATAATAATAATAATAATAATAATAATAATCCAGCAATGCAGCTTGATGCCATTCTGTGTGGTCGTAGCATGCTCACGTGGGCTGCCTTGGGAGTGGGTGGTGTGGTCAACAGGGTCTTGGTCTGCTCTCAGAAGAAGCAGCTTCAAGCTCTTTTTTCCTGCCCATCTGCTTCGCTCCTTAGTTGCCCTTTTCTGGACACATGAACCTTGCTGATGTCCCTTAGAGACAGGATGACTAGATAGACAGACAGACAGACAGACAGTAAGCCTTTTTCTATTAGGAGTGTACAAATATCAACAAGTGGTCTCATGCTTGATGAGGAAGTGTTACCTTAACACATAAAGACACATGCTGAGAACTGTTAACTATCACAATATTTTTACAACTGCCCAAGAACTATCCAGTTAATGATTTGTTTTGTTTTTCAGTAGCCATCACTGCAAAATCAAAACAAAAAGTGGGGAATTTGCACACAATTTAGCTAAGATCTTACATCATGCTTATGTAGTGCAAATCTACATTCATGTAGTTAAGCTGTTATTGCTGTTGTTAACCTGCACTGGGAGCTGGGGATGTTTAACCTGGAGAAGAGAAGGTTAAGAGGTGATATGATAGCCCTGTTTAAATATTTGAAGGGATGTCATATTGAGAAGGGAGCTAACTTGTTTTCTGCTGCTCCAGAGACTAGGGGCCAGAACAATGGAAGCAAGCTCGAGGAAAAGAGATTCCACCTCAACATTAGGAGGAACTTCCTGACAGTAAGGGCTGTTTGACAGTGAAACAAACTCCCTCGGACTCTGGTGGAGTCTCCTTCCTTGGAGGTCTTTAAACAGAGGCTGGATGGCCATCTGTTGGGTATGCTTTGATTGATGCATATAGTTATTTTATGCCACAGCCAAAAAGAAGCATCTACATGCATAAGAAAATTTAACATGTGTGCAACAAATGTCAGCCATTTTATCTTGTACACAACCTCATCCTCCCAAACATACAATGCTGTATTTTGTGCATAGGGAGGGGATGGTTCAAAGAAATATTCATGACATTTTCAGAAAACAAGACTTGAAGACATCAGCTGAAAATGTACAAAAAGTATTGTAATCTCACCTACAGGGGAGGAAACTTTTTAATTTTTCCCCCCTTCTCATTTGTGAGAATGAAATGACTGATGATTTACATTGCTATTTCATACCAACTGGGGAAGGTAATGACAAACATTGTCTGAATAAATATTGCAATTATAAGTTTGTCTTAGGGTTGCCACAAGTTGGGAATGACCTGAAGGCACACAACAACAATGAAAACCAGAAGCAAGCAAGCAACAACAACAACAGAGCTGAACTTCATTGATGACTTGGTTATGGGCTTATCCATAACTGAATGATGGAATGGTTCTGCAGACTGGATGCTGAACTACATCAGGCTTTGGACTTGTATCAGTGTAACGATAAGTGTTACTAACAACTGTGAGGCTGTAGCTCAGTGGTGGAGCACTTGCATTAAGGCCAGAAGAGTCAGGCTTAATCCCCAAGATCTCCAAGTAGACCTATGATAGAAGAAATAAGAGTCCCATTTATTGTTGTGTACCTTCAAATCATTTTTGGCTTATGGAGACTCCAAGGTGACCCTATAATGGGGTTTTCTTGGCATGATTTGTTCAGAGGAAGTTTACTATCACCTTCCCATGAGGCTGAGAGCATGAGACTTGCCCAAGGTCACCCAGTGGGTTTCATGGAATTGAACCCTGGTCTTCTGAGTTATAATCCAACACTCAGAGTACTACACCACACACCATTAGACCCATATTCTGGTCCAAAGCCACTTGGTTATTCCAAAGAAGAGCAGACCCACTGAATCAATAACTGAATAGATTTGACACATAATCAACAACTGAATAGATTTAGGCCTCTGTGTCAGAGTAAACAGTACTGAGCTGAATGAAAAATCTGTCTTTTCAGGAATTCCAGAAGAAGTAAAAAATTAAAAAAGAAAGAAAATAATACAAGTCAGAACTATTCTTCTTTTTCAGGGCAGGCAGAAATGTACATTTCCAGAGAAGAGACTGCACATCAGCTCACTTCCAGCTGTGATGCGATTGGGTGTGATTTTGTTTCTGCTGTAAAGAAATGGGCTCCTAGGCAGCTCTTCCCCTGGGTGGCAAGGCATTAAGGGCAATAATGATTTAACAAGACCACTTATGCTCTGTTTATCCTTCTGCTACAGGCGCAAACAACTCATTGGCTTTGGGGCATTACTAGAGAATCAATTCATTCCATGGTGGATTCCCAGGACTAGCTCAGCCATTTCTGTGATCAACGTCCAAGTTAATAGTTGAATGGATTCTCTTTTTCCTCTTCACCCATTCCATTACTCACATATTCTATATTGGTGTCCCCCTCAATAACAAAACACTAAGGGTACAGTTTGTGTTTTGGCAATGCATTGATCAGGCCTACTCTGCCCAGCCTGCAAAAACAGTCTGGCACAATTTTTCATCTTGGACCCTGGGAAAAGCATCTGACTCCCTTTTTAAAACCTATTTGAGTTGACATTTGACTGTCTCTTGCAATCTTCACTTCTTATCATTTTGGGGTGGGGGGGAAATACTAAGATGTTTGTGAAGAAACAGCTCCACCTACTGACCAATATGCAATCTTGGAAATAATATTTTTATGGACAATGTCATTACATTAGTCCACATAGAAGAGATAATGAAACCTAGGGCATGTCCAAAGTTTTCTTTCCTTTGGGAGAGATTAGATCATAGAATTCAAAAGAGTTTTTAATGTATTTTTTTCAGTAATATCTCACATTTTGGTATTTTTTTAATGTGAAAATTTTGTTTGCTCAGACAATATTCCCTGAGATTCTATGATTATGGGTTGTGATGTGTAACAACATAGTAAACAACCATTATGTAGAGAAATCTTGTAGCACCTTTGAGACTAATTGAAGGAAATAAGTTGGCAGTATGAGCTTTCACAGACTAAAATCTACTTCCTGAGATGCATTACTGTGGCAACACACAAGATTAATAGTTGTGGAGGGGTGTGTGTCTCTCATTGTACAATGAGGAACCATGCAAAATGTCCCACTGTGCAATAGAGTCTCCCACCACACAACAAACTGACACAAAAGCTGGGAACATTTTATTGAGTAGGTGCAGAGTACTTAGGACTTTCCACAGAGATCTGTACTGGATTACCAGAGTCCCAGGATTCTCTTGGGGGAAGCATTAGAACTATGATCATTGCACATTGCCTCTCCTTTTAAGAACCATATTGCTGCACAGAGAAAACACTGTGAAATAGTCATGCTTATGCAATGGCCCCAATGGCACAGCTTTGACAATTGATTTATCCCAACAGGATGCCAAGTATGGTTTTATTATTATTATTATTATTATTAAGGAACAAACATTGTGTAAGCTCAAACAGCAAACACATCCCCCTGTCAGGAGTTGGATCTTTCAGATTGCCTGCTATGATTTGGAGTGTTAACTAAAAAAATGGTTATAGCTTCAGTTGCTCCTTATTTGCTGGCCATTTAACCTGTCATAGGGTACTGTGGTCAAATAATGGGACAAATAGTGGTATGTTAATTGCTAAACAACTATTGATCCTGTTCCTTAGTGGTTAACTAGTAGATGGAAGGGGGTTGAGTCTGTCTGGAAAAGATCCAAAGTCAGTTTCTTGCTGATGTCTGCAGTGGAGGGAGAAAGGGGAGTTCCCATAAAAAAGGGGGAAGGAAATAATGTTTTAGTTCTGTAACAAATAAGAAGGTAGCCCACCAAAGCTTTGACTCTGTGTGTGCTTCAACTATGCTTTGCTAATGTTTTCTGGTTAGTTCTGTCAAAAAGCATATCTGGTGAACAGCTCTAGTTAATGGCATTTGGGGCCAGAATACTCAGGGGCAGGCAGGAGTATTCTGGCAAATATACTGTAGACAAGTCTTCTGTCATGGATGACATGGGTTAGAATGAAATGTCCTGATGAATGTGTAATAACAGTTTGATGGCTATATGATTCATAGACTAAGATAAGATCTCTTAACATGCATTACAATGTTTACATTTCTGAATGGAACATCTGGCACTCTTCTGAACTCTAAACAAGCTTTCTGTTTGATGCTACAATGTAGAAAGACATCAAATACTGTCAAAGATGTCATACTTATATTCTACAGTCAATAGCTGCTACCAGACCGTATGCCATATTTGAAGGTTATGTTAACAAGCTGAGAAGTTTAAAAATAAATATGCCTGGCCTATAACAGGGGTCTGCAACCTATTTAGAAAATGAATTGCTTTTCATAGACCTGTCAAGAATAGGACAATTCACATTTGTGAAAAATGGTAATCAAATGGTGAAGGGATAAAATACCGCAAGAAATGAAGGCTGTGAGATGACAAACCAGCTGCCTTTAAACATCTGAGAAGATATGTAGAAAATGGAGCAAGCTTATTTTCTACTACTCCTGAAACTAGAACATGAAACAATAGATTCAAATTACAAGAAAAGAGATTCCACCTAAACATAAGAAAGAATTTATTGTAAAACTGTTCCACAGTGGGATAGGCTGCCTTGGAGAGTGGAGGACTCTAAAGATGGATGTCTTTAGTTGGAAGTTGGGTGGGCAGCTGCCTGAGTATTGTAGTTGTGTATTCTTGCATGGCATGGGTTTGGACAACATGGCCCTTGTGGTCCCTTCCAGTTTTAAGATTCTATCATTTGAAAAACAACCAGAGAAACCACTCTTCATTTTAAGAACAAAAGGCCAAGCAAGATAACACAGAATTTGCTAATTACTGGAAACCCAGAAAGGATGGAACTAGTCTTGCAGGCCACATACTGCAACAGGACCCACCCCTCTTTTATGTGGTTTGAAAAACATTTTTTTTTTTTACTGAGACAGCAGGTGAAAGAAACAGATAGATGCAAACAATGGCTCTTTTAAATCACTTTTAGCTTTCTTTTTTTAAAATGTTGCCTCTGGCTGCTTATTTGTTGAATTTATGTATGTTTACTCCATTAGAAAAATGATTCTATCTTTGAAAGATATATATATATATATATATATATATATATATATATATATATATAATCACTTTCATCATGTGGTGCTGCATTCATGTTTATCTTTCGATTTTGTGTTTATCTCTTCGTGTTGCTATTTTGTGGTAGTGTTACAAATGAATTAATAAAAGTTCTGTTGAGGTGCTATATCTGTGTAAGTGGACTTACAGTACCTATGTATTCTGCTTTGGTCAGACCTCACCTGGAATACTATGTTCAGTTCAGGGCACCACAGTTCAAAAAAGGATATTGATAAGCTGGAATGTGTCCAGAGGATGGTGACTAAAATGATGAAAGTTCTGGAAACCATGCCCTATGAGGAGAAGCTTAAGGAGAAGGGTATGTTTAGCCTGAGGAAGAGAAGGTTAAAGGGTATCATGATAGCCTTGTTTAAACATTTGAAAGGTTGCCATACTGAAGATGGGGCAAGCTTGTTTTCTGCTGCTCCAGAGACTAGGACCCAGAGCAATGGATGCAAACTACAGGCAAAGAGATTCCCTCTCAACATTAGGATGAAATCTGACAATAAGAGCTGTTTGACAGTGGAACACACTCCTTCAGAGTGTGGTAGAATCTCCTTCATTGGAGGTTTTTAAACAGAGACTGGATGGCCATCTGTTAGGGGTAATTTGATTGTCAGCTCCTGCATGGCTGGGGGCTGGCCTGGATAGAGACCTTGAGGTATCTTCCAATGCTATGGTTCTATGATTCTATGTCTTATGTCTGTGAGAATGAGTATTATCCTGTCATGAAATGTCTGTAGCCAGCAGACAGCTGCTGTTACATTACTATGTGGCAGAACTGGCAAAGCTCCCAGTGCACATTGGTGTATGATGTACAACAGGACCACAATGGGATTGATGTGCCTTTGTTCCAATGAGCATCACATCAGTCCAGATTTGCATTGCATTGGTCTCAATGTACATCAGGAATCTACGTTCATTGGATACTCTAGCTGGTGTTCCGCTACAAATCTTCACAATTCAGTAACTGAGGCCCAAGACAGACAGGGCGAAAGGGGTGTGGTGGCGGCGATACTCCAGACCCCTAGTATGTACACTCGTCCCCCGGGTTACGAAATTAATTCGTTCCGCCGCCATTTTCGTAACCCGGAAGTCTTTCGTTAGCCGAATTGCCATAGGCGCTAATGGGGGAAAAGCCGCGGCTCCGCCGCGGCTCCATTTAAAATAGCGCCGGCGTTTTTTTCGCAACCCGGATAAACCTTCGTAACCCGGAAATAATTAATTAAAGTTTTTTTCTTCGTAACCCGGAAATTTCGTAACGCGGCGCGTTCGTATCCCGGGGTAAGAGTGTAATGGCAGCAGCCCGTCCACACGGGCATCGCCATCTTAATGTAAGGGAAGTACAACGTCTGCACATTGCTGCACGTCTGTTACATCATGAGTGCGCCAGTGGCGCCCTTGCAACATAACCCAGGGTGTTGGAAGAAGAACCCAGAAGTACCAGGTTCTCTTTACTCCGGAGGGACGTCACGCTGTTTGGCCTGCAGACCGCCATTTTCGGGCAGTCTGTACTGTGCCTGAGTTTCTTAGTGCCTTTGCTACTTAGCTAGGTATACACCAAATTAGGTTACATAAAAGGTCGTATAGGATCACTGGCAAATATCGGAAGCACATTGGGTGATACTAGACAAGTGGTGAAAAGAGAACTGAAACACACATAGAAAAGTAGAAAACAGTAAGACAAGTTCCATATGCTCTAGAATGGTCAAGGGACATAGATTTGACCATCCTAGAGCATGTGATACTAGACAAGCCACGCTATCTCAGCCTAAGAGAAAGACAATGGGAAAACACCTCTGACCAAATTTTGCCAAGAAAACATTTTGATAGATTCACCATAAGGTTATTATATGTCAGAAGTGACCTGAAATGTCACATCACCGCCAGAACAATTTGCACTGGACTGGAAAGGGCTGGAAAGAATACTCATAATTATTTGTTCTCTGACCAGACATGAACCCACACCAGGAAGACTCTTTTATGTCCATTGACATAAAAATCTCCAGCTTGGAAAATAGGGAGGAAGAAACTCTTAGACTAGAATAAATCTTTATTATGATCATAGACCAGCACAAAAAAAGTGGAGTACATTTAAATAAAAACATTAAAATAAAATATACATCTGTTTAAAACATAAATTGGATATAGAAAATATTAAAAACGTTTTTTAAAAAAATAATATGTAGGGCACCCTGATCATCTGTTTACAAAGCAATATTCATTATATCTAGTCTGTAACTCCAGTCATACTCTAACAAATTTTAATCACTGCAGCACAAAACCTAGCAACATTGTATGTTATGTCAGGATTAATGTCTGAAAGCAACAGGAAAGTATACAATTGTCCCGTGCTTTCTGGATATTTATACAATAAGGGTGAAATGAGGCTAACTCTTGTATGCTCGTCGACACAAAAGCCTCCAACTTTGACAATGGGGAGCAAAAAGAATCCTACTCCCTCCTTCCAAAGCTGCTGCAAGACCACAAGCTAAACATGAGTCAACAATATAATAAAGTAGACAAAAAAATCTAAAGCAAATTTAGGCTAGTTAGCAGGTCCAGATCAAGGGAAGCAGAAGTCCCACTCTATTCTGCTTTGGTCAGCTCTCACTTGGAATATCATGTCCAATTCTGAGCAGCACAGTAGTTCTAAACACATCTTTTTCAACAGGCATACCCCCAATAGCCTTGTTGTGATTCCTCTCCCCCTCACCGTTGTTATAACTGTTGTTATATTGATATTACATCCGGCTAGCTTGCAATTGTTATTGTTATAGTATTTTTATACTGTGTATTTGTGATTTAGTGATTAATGTTTTTATTGTAATTCTGTGTTGTTGGATTGTAAAATTCACCACTGTAACCCGCCTTGATCTCTGGAAAGGTGGGCTAGAAATAAAGCTTTTATTTATTTATTATTTATTTATTATTAAATACCCACATTTCTTCCTCTGAAACCCAATCCACCATCTCCTCTCAATATTCCCATTTCTCCCCACAGTATTCAACTACCTCTTCCAAAGTATTTCCTCTCCACCAAAGTATCCCCCTGATCACATTTTTCCTCACAATAAGTCTGCCATTTGACACACTAGGTACTGGAACCTAATGTTAAGCATGATGCAGTCCATTGTCTGACAAATTGAGTTTTCTCCATATTTGTTGTTGTTGTTGTTTGCTTTCAAATTGTTTCTGACTTATGACAACCCTAAGACAAACCTATCATGGCGTTTTCTAGAGCTGAGAGTGAGAGCTGAGAGTGAGTGACTTGCCCAAAGTCACCCAGTGAGTCTCCATCACTGAGCAGAACATCAAATCATGAACTCCAGAGTCATAATTCAGTGCTCAAACCACTTCATCATTCTGGTCCCATATATCTTTAGCCAAAAGAGAGAACACTGTTTTTATCTTTAAACCGGTGGAAGGGCTTCTAATGAATAAATGAACACACACACCCCATAAAGAGTTTGGAGTAATGGGCAGAAGTGTGCATAGTGATCTGTATTAACTTTTGGGCAGACATCAACAGAGACTATGAACAGGATGCTTAAGTTTCTTTTGCCATTTACAAATATGGAGCTGATGGAGAGGACTTTCTCTTGTAATAGCTTTATAAAAAATAAATATTGTAGTAAACTGAATGCAGTTTCAGATTTAAGACTGTATCTTACATTAGTTAAACCTGGTTTCAAAAAACTATGTGCCTCCAAACAAACATTAAACACTTGCTTGTATAAAATATTTGTTGTGCGTGTGTTATTATGCACTGTCTGTTCACTTTATTGTTCCATTGTTTTTTAATCTCATTACTGGGATTATTTTATAGTTTATTTTAGCTTGACAACATATAACTTTGAAATAACTGAATGTATTCATTACAAATATTTCACCAGTTAAAGGGTACAATTTATGGAAATACGCTGCCCAAGGGTATGAAAATGGAAAAAGGTTGAGAACCACTGCTTTAGAACCCATGTTCATTTGGCCATTTGGGCTAACTCAGAACTTTAACAATCCATTCTTCCATTATCAGTGCTTCAGTCCATTTCCAAGTTTGAGCAAGCAATATTCTTGCTGCTGGTGGTTGCTCATTTAGATTCTGAGATGGATCCATTATCTCTGTTTCTCTAAACAAATTTTACCTGGCATCTCAACATCAGGGGAGATCAGCCAGTTGCTAATTCATTCTAATTGGAGATGCTTACATTTGTTACCTGCAGGCAAATGTTGCTCAGTCAGGTGTGGAATATTTTGAAAATGTCATGGCAATTGTTTTCAGGTTGGTCCTATGAAATCACTCATTTATCAGTAAAAATGGATAACCCATTTCTCATGCCTGGTCAAAGGAGTCAGACTACATTGTACATGAGGCATGGGAGTCCTTGAAGCCAGTGTCTTCATGCTGATATCTTCTACATGACCTCATGGGAGATGAATTGCTACCCCCAATATCACTCCACTAGTGACATTTTTCTCCCTCCATCCTTCCCTTCTGTCAGTTTTTGATGAAAAATCTCTCTCATGACTGCCAAAGCTTAGTAGATACCACAGCATCCTATCCCTTTGGAAAATGCAAAATAATATATTTTATTTCCTGTCTGAGTCATTCCAGTCTCCCACTGTCTTCTCTTTGGACAGATAAATATAACATCATTGCAACCATTAAAAACTCCACTATCCCCTTTTTATTTTTCCATTTTTGTTAGTTGTGTGTATGTTTCAACTGCTATCGTGTGTGTGTGTGTGTGTGTGTGTGTGTGTGTGTGTGAATGCACTTCTTATATTTTCTAAATAAAGCTTCCTTAATTCACCATGACTCTGAGTCTTCCCAGTTAATACTGGTATATATTGGTGCAAAGGTTACCCAAATCTCTCACAAAATTAATTCCCCTAACATTTTGAAATGTTGCCAACAGTTGGCAGAGACCGACAGTCCCCCATCACATGGTCCTTGGAAACAGGAGCTGCACATTGGCTAAATGAGGGCTTGTAAGAACATTCTGACTTGATTTCTTGCTCTATACCTATTCATCAAGCCCCTGAAAGGCGGCCCCCAATAGCTGTTCTGCTGTGTTTAAATCTTATGGGTTATAACTTGTACTAACCTGCTTTTTAAAAAATTCACCTGTCAATTCCTCATGCTATGATAAAAGGATTCAAGCTGGAAATACAGTGGATCCTCTGCATACGCGGTCTTTTTATCGGCGGCTTTGAGCATAGGCGCTCAAAGCCGCCGGCGCGCGGGGCAGAAGGGGCGGCGTGTCCCATTCAATTGAATGGGCGCGCGCACCCGTTGCGCCTTGCGCGCCGCCGCGCTGCAATGCACGAGCCCCATTGTTTACAATGGGGCTCGAGCATAGGCGGAAATCGCCATAATCGGCGGGATCCGGAACGGATCCCCCACGTATGGCGAGGTTCCACTGTACCAACCACAATCTCCCCCACCTTCATATGAATTATTTATAGTGTACTCTGACTCCATTGACTACATGGGAAATGGTTTATCCATTTTTACTGCTAAGTGGGTGATTTCATTGGACCAGCCTAGAAACAATTTCCATAATATTTTAAAAATGTTCTACACCTGACTGAGCATCATGACAACCCCCCCCCCCGTGTCTATGAAAGAGGTCATCATTGGGGTTACTCCCCCATTCACACATGCTCCCAAAGAGTTTGGAATACTCTTCCCATCCCTCCTATCCCTCTTTCTGTGCCTCACTGTACAAAACTTTTATAGAATTCAAAGATATAGCCATGTGTCATGGCCAGCCAAGATCAGCTCTCGGAGGATGAGGAGGAGGATGAGCCTCCTCCAGAGCAAGGGATGATTGAGGCAACGCCAGGTGCTGTTCCTGCCCTGCCAGGTCCCAGCTGTGATCCTCCAGTCCCAGAGGAGGAGATTCAACCAGGTCCTAGTGCCACAGAGAGGCTTCCTTCGGTACCACAGCCTAGTGGTGATTCAGGAGACGAGGCATGCCTGCAAGTACCTTCTTATCAGGAGAGAAGGGCCGAGAGTGCTTGCAGGCGCAGATCCAGGAGGATTGCAGAAAGACAGTTAGCAAACCAGCCTCAGGTGGCTCGAGGGAGAGCTTCCCTGATTTAAGTGGAAGAGAGGCTTGAGTTTGTTGCTAGAGTTTATTGCATGAGCCCTTGGTGTGATTGCTGTCGCTCTAGCTCCAGACATCTTGTTACCTTGCTACCTTGCTACCTTGACCTCGGACCGGACCTTTGTTATCTCTTGGCTATTGTGACCTCGGACTGTTTTGACCACGCTGCTTTCTGGCTTCCTGACTTCGGCTCGTCTTTCGGCACGCTTGACTTTCTGCAACCCCGACACCGGCTTGTTTCCTCGGCTTGCTCTTTGACTGCTTCTCCACAAGCTTTGTTTTGCCTTCACGTGTTGACTGCAGGCTTGGTTATCAGCATAAGTCAGAGATTGCTGGCAGCAATCCCGGACACCATGTTAGTCTGTAGAATCAATATGTAATGAGATCTTGTAGTACTCTTGAGACTAACTAAAATAAAGAAGTTGGCAGCAAGCTCAAAATTTTCTAGACAGACATTTTAGTGTCATCCTCTATGATGGTGTTGCCTGGTGTAGTCTGAACACTCTTGTGTCCCACACTCAGACCTTGCCTCTCTACAGCATGACACTGTGGTGCCAAGGCAAGACCCTACCCCAAATTTCTCTCCTACCAAGATTGATAAGACAATCCACTTCCATAGTTGTATGAACAATGCTCAGGAAAGGGTGCAAACTGTGGAAAGAATGAGAGACTATGGTTCAGAACTGTAGCTATGGGATAGGCAAAATGAGAGCATCCCCTCTCCAATAAAAATCCCTCCAAATAAAATTTTCCTTCACTTTCCAAATTTCTAGCATTGTACTAATTAAAAACTTCAGTCAAATATTTAGAGATAGTTTAGTTATCCAGAGGAAAGGGGGCAGGCAAAGTTATCAAGGGAATGGGAACACAGGAGATGCAAGCATTCTAGGTGTGAGGAACATTAAATGACTCACTCTGCAGTGCTTGAAATTAATCCACAAAAGCAAAATTTTACCAAGAGGAAGAATTCTTATTTGGAACTGGCAATGCCCCCCTCCCCTCCCACATAGCTATATCCCTAGAATAGATCCCACTGACACAGAAACCTCCAGCTGCCAGTGAGGATGTTTTCTCCCCTTATCCATATACTGAAGCAGGATCAGTAGCATCTGAATAGGACTTTAGCCAATGTGGAACTTTCACAAGTTAACATCTCTTCTCCATAAAACAACAACGTGTGCCTTGCCTAAAGTCTAAGTACTCCCCTTAACTTGTTTGTTGAGATAGACCCTCAAGCTATTTGCTGGTGTGTGTGAGGAAGAAATCAGTTGTTCTTTGTTTCCTTTCCTGGGAGAAACAACACCATTTCTGGGCTGTTTTCCAGAATTGCTGCTATAGGGGAATTGGCGCTCCATATGGGATCCCTTAACTGGCAGCTGAAACAGGCGTTCCCTCTCTGGAGAATGGCATCAGATATGAAACTAACCAGCGGTGCTCAGCAATTTGGACCACTGCTAACTGCTTTCAGTGGGAACGGAGCCTCTTTCTTTTAATAACTCAAGAAAGCCAGGCTTAGCCATCCCACATCCCCTTGATTCTTAACACATTGCCATTAATAATTCAGACTGTTTTGTTTCACAGCAACAGAATTTTTAAAAGGAACATCTTTGAAACTCTTTCAGATGGATGTTGCTTGTCTAATTAGCAATATGTTTGTCACATTTCTGCCTCATTCCAAAGAGAATTGCTCCCCGAATGCTGAAGTTTTCATTGCATCTCATTAAGAATGGATGGCCCATTACAGTTACGATACCTGTAATAGTATTAACTCTTTGGAGGGGAGAACACACACACAAACATGCAGTCACACACCAGCTCTTTCAAAGGCTGTCTTTTAAAAACAACTCAAGAGGCACAGAAAACTCTCAAAGTCTAGAGAGAAATGAATGCAGCCTTTGGTGTTTTCCCTATATCAACACATCAGTTCATTTGTTCTACTAAAGCCTCAGTTTGAGAATTAAATTCACCAAATGCGGAATGTCACTTAGCTTACGAAGAGAGAAATGTGACTATTGGATATCAATAGTATATGAAAAAATAAAAATCACTAAAGTCTAAGTCACAGGTGCCAATGGTAAGCTTCATCTTCTCATTTTAAAATTGCCCCCTCCCCCCCAAAAAAACCCACTCTGATGCGTGTGTGCTTTAGTAATATGGAAACATGAAAAGGATTCCTTCAGGATCAGGCCTATTTCCCTATGAAGCCAGGTGGATTTTTTCATAGCCCATAGAGACTAAGATGAAAATTTGCAGGAAGGTTGGGGGACAATTTCGCCCCAACACCATGTGGACTACACATTGCAATGACATCCTTTTTCAGCAGTATCCTGACCCAAATGAAACTGGAGTTGACATTGTACAACATCCAGTCAATATTTTATCCAAAACACAGCCATGAAATGATATACAGTTGGCCATGATATACAGTTGGACCTCCTTATCCACGGTTTTTTTTAAATCCATGGATTTAAGCATCCACGGCTTGAAAATATTTAAATAATATATAATTTTCAATAAGCAAACCTTGATTTTGCCATTTTATATAAAGGACACCATATTACTGTGCCATTGTAATTAATGAGACTTGAGCATCCACGGGGCATACTGGAGTCAAACCCTAATAAATACCAAGGCCCCAATGTATTTGAGTAGGGGATGGAGGAACTGGGGGATATGGGAGAGTATTTTGGTGTGTTTGGGGAGGCTGGGGTGTGATTTGAGCAAGATGACATGACATCCTCCTTTTCCAAGACATGTCCTACATTTCAATCTTCTTTCCAGGATGAATTTTAAAATGTCTTCAGTTTTGAGCATGGCTAAGAAGCATGAATTTATATCCATATTAGAGCTTTTCAAAGTGTTCCATGTACAAGTTTGCTATCACAGGGCTTAGAGGGATGGGGTAGCAAAGGGAAGCCCTCTAAGCCCCGTGATAGCAGACTTTTACATGGAACACTTTGAAAAGCAAGCCCTTGAAACAGCACTAAAAAAGCCCACAACTTCGTTATAATACGTAGATGACATTTTTACCATCTGGAGCCATGGAGAAGAAGACCTGGCTGTATTCCTGAACCATCTGAACAACATCCACCCCAATATCCAATTCACTATGGAAAAAGAAAAGGAAGGAACACTGCCATTTTTGGATATCCTAGTCATCCACAAACCCAACCAACGTTTGGGTCACACAGTATACAGAAAACCGACACATACAGACTGATACCTGCACAACTCCAGCCATCACCCAGGACAAAAAAGAAGCACAATCAAAACACTGGTAGACCAAGCAAAACACATCTTTGAACCCCATTCTTGGAAGATGAACTGAAGCACCTAGACTGGGCTCTATAGGCAAATGGTTATTCCAGCTCAGACATCAGAAGGGCTGCCAGACCCAGAAAAACCCAGAGGAGTGAAGACAAGCGGCCATCCAAAGGGAGGGTATTTTTACCATACATCAAAGGAGTCACAGACAGAATAGGCAAAGTGGTGAGGAAGCACAACCTTCAAATGGTTTACAAACCGATGAAGAAAATCCAGCAAATGCTTCACTCAGCCAAGGACCAGATAGACCCTCTCACAGCTGCAGGAGTTTACTGCATACCATGCAGCTGCGGCCAAGTCTACATAGGGACTACCAAACGCAGCGTGCAAACCAGAATCAAGGAACACAAGAGACACTGCAGACTGGGGCCAGCCAGAAAAATCAGCAGTAGCAGAACATGTCACAAACCATCCTGGGCATAAAATACTGTTTGAAAACACTGAAGTTCTGGACCATGCCAACCACTACCATGTCAGCATGCACAGGGAAGCCACTGAAATCCACAAACACCTGGACAATTTCAACAGGAAAGAAGAAACCCTTAAAGTGAATTTGTCTACCAGTCCTGAAGAATAGCAAAATAAGGACTCAGCAAATGCAAATGGGAAACCACTAAAGAGTCAGGGGCTTTCCCAGCATATAATGATCACCAATTAGCAGACATTAATCTTCATTTGCATTAGCCTCCCAGCCTTAGGCCTGCCATCAGCACAGAACAATACACATGCAAATCACTCCTGCATTCCCAGGCTCACAGAGTATATATACACCCAATTTTTCCAGGCAAGCATTCTCTGGAGATGCCAGCCACAGATGCTGGCGAAACGTCAGGAAGAAACTATGCTAGAACATGGCCACATAGCCTGAAAATCCCATAAAAAACTACAGAAAGAGAGAAATGACATAAGCCACGAGCCAGATTCTCCTCCTTCTTAAGGTAATGTGCCTTTTCTTCCAGTGTATGAAACACAACGTAGAAGGATTACAATTTTTAAGTTCGCTTCAGAATCAGTTGCCTGGCATCTTGTTGGTGAAGGACGGTGGTGTACATCAGACCTATGCCATCACAACTCACTATTTTGGCCATTGCAAAAGTCAGAATTCTGTTGTGACTGTAAATGTCCAAAATCCCATGCCATCTCCATTGGAAGGAAGGATTCATTGATCTACTGTTCCAGAGACAGGAGACATGAGTTACTATTGGGAGGTAGCAGTTGTAAACTGTTCCTTTTAAAACCCTACTTTCATATCTTTGGGCCACAGTCCAACATCCTTGCAGCATAATTTAAATATCTGCATCTGAAGGTATACTATTCCTTCCCCACACAACCTTCAAGCAAGTAACAAAATCGCACAGCACATGTCAATGACTGGGTATCATTGCAGAATATGAAACTGTAATGCAGAATACATGATCACAACATGCAATGTGAAATTGCAATGCAACTACAATACACAGTGAACTATGCATAACTGCAGTATACAATCACAATGCACAACAGTGTTGTATGCACAACTCTACTTCTTCCACTACTGGTGAAATAATTCTGCTTGATCATGGTGAATAATTCATCCCACATGTGTAGCATGAGTAACACATGCACAAGTCACTAACAGGGATGCCAACTTAGGTTTCAGTAATGAGGGCTGAAAATATATGTCTGAACTTACCTACATGTTTGCAGTTGCTGATATTTCAGTTACTGATTTATTAAGCAGGTTGAAAAGAGGTTCCTTGACTATCTTTTAATTATTATTTTTTTTCATTGCCTGGCCCAATAAATAGCCTCAGCTTTACAAATCCAGCCAGCTGGTAAAACACTAGCCAGGTGGCATCATTGTTTATATAGCACTTTTCTGTTTCAGAATTCATTTTTGTAAGTCTGTAGAGGCACAGGTGCTGCTCACATCTGCTGTACCAAAGTCCATAATACCCACAAGCAGAAAATTAAAGCTGGAATTTCATTTCAGCACCTGAGAAATTGAAAAACAGTTTTAGATAGAGCTAGGCTAAATGTATATGTCTCCTATTGTCTTTGTGTTAGTTGGTAGTGATTGTTATTAGTTTCAGAAAGTGTCTTCTGTTGTCAGCTTTTCTACACATGCAAGGAACACAGAATGATGCCCTCTTGATACTGTTATTATTTTTGGTGACTTATCTGTGAAATGTTGGTGAGTATGACAATGATGCCCATGTGCTCGCACAAGTTTTATTATGCTAGCAAAAATGAATTTCTAGCCTTAGCACAAGGGACAGATCCAGCACAGTTTTCTGTTGTTCAACCTATTGCAAAAGTGAAAGCATATATTGGAGCAATGCCTTTATTGGGCCAAACAAAAAAATTTTTTAAATCTTTGTGCTCATTTGTGAAGCTTACTGGTTTCTCCATGGGGCAAATATGGGGGGGGGGGGATTTACAGGGGAAGGAAAGCGACAGGGTTAGAGTCACAGGGTTTGAGGTACTATAGTGGAAGGTTCTGTGTAGACAGAAAAGTTAGGTCATACTCTTTCACTCACACAAGAAAGGCAGTAAAAGAAATACAGTGGAATTTTCTGTCCACATATAAAATTACAAAGCACACTTCATGAGATTGGGCTTTGCCTTTCTATAGTTAGAGGCTCCGGGTGTCTTTATAGGATGATTCCATTGAGTTCCTTACATAGCCTATGTAATGTTAAATGTAGTTACTAGAACAGTTAAAACATGCAAATAGCAACCAAATTTGTTCTGAAAGTGATAAACACTAAGAAAATCAAGCTGGTTACAAACGAGGTCAAGACTGGAAACCTGTTGGAGTTTTTATCTTCTCGTTGTTATTAAGTGCCTTAATGCCAACTCCAACATATGACAGCCCTCTTCCAGGTTGTTGTTGTTGTTGTGTTGTGTGCCTTTAAGTCACTTCCAAAGTATGGCGGTCCTAAGGCGGACCTATCATTATTATTAATTATTTTATTTACTTATATCTTGTCTTTTTCCCAGTACAGGAATGGTGTATGCTTGGCAAGTTTTTTCAGAGGAAGTTTCCCATTGCCATCCTCTGAGGCTGAGAGAGTGTGACTGGTCCAAGGTCACCCAGTGGGTTTAAAGGGTTGAACTGGGATTTCAACCCAATTCTGCAGAATCTTAGGACCTCATCGCCTGAGGAAGGGGGTGGGAAGCAAACGAAATGGGATATCATTCATTTTACTGCATGCCAGAACGCCACCGATGTCGCTGGAAGTCCCTGTTCCATTTCCCAACCATCCCACAGAGGCCGACTTTCAAAAACTGTCCTGAATTGTTCTGAAAATAGCATTTTCTGTGCAGAAAATGCTATGTTGTTTTTAAAAATAAAACAACCACATGCAAATTTTGCACAGAATAAGTCCTGAATTGAGAATTGTCATTGAAAACGGTGGAGTTTTGAAGACTTCCTTGCAGTGGGAAGACAATTGCTAAAAGTATTCGTCACTACCTTTAAGTCTTCTTAGTGACTTAGTGAAGAATTACAACCCTGTATGTGGCTAAACCCATTACAGTCATGAAACTAGAAATAAAATGTTTCTTTTCTTGATGCTTGGTAACTTTATCTCTGAGAATTATCTTCCTTTATCTGAAATCATTTTCAATGAAGCTTTTTCTTTTTCCTTGAGGAGTCAGACTGGTTCCTTTGCTTTAATGATTCTTTTACAAACAAATCTTTCATGTCTCTCTGCTTTAAGAAACTCCTTTTTAAGAATGTAATGATAGATGTTTTGTGCAGGAGTGGAAGATCTATCATGTTTACTTTCTCCTGCATGTAAAATTTGAAATATCTTTGTTATACGTTGGCATTAATTCATTAAAAAACATCTCAAGTTCAGAATACAAGAAAATATATGATTTTTGGTAAATTCATCAAAATCAAATCAAAACAAAATTCTACCCAGTTTCTACCAGACAAATTAAACATATTCAGCATGGAGAGGACCATGTTTCTCTTGCATATGATGTAGAGCTAAAGATTATGAGCCTCTGAGAAAAAAAGGAGGCAGTTCTAATTCAGCATCAGCCTTGAACTGAATACACATTCTAGGAACTGAATAGAGACACAAACTGAGAGGTGAGGTCTTTAACTATTTTGAGATGCAGTTTGCTTAGTTTCCATTCTGAGATGATATTTTAAAAGCCTGGAGGTAGGATGGAGTAAACAGCAAATGCATTTAACTTTTATAATAGTACTATCTAGGGGGTCATTCCCACTGGCCTATAACGCGGATCTGGATGCGAATTATGGGTGCATCATTTCCATTTGAGCCCGAATCCGAACTGCATTGCTCCTGAATCGTTCCCATTGAGATTCGAATCTGATTCGATTTATCTTGAAAAATCCGAGTTATAGGCCTATAAACCGGTTTTAAAAAACAGTGGTTTTAAAGTGATTATCCTTTGCCTCCAGAGTCTGATTCGCGGCATCCGAATGGGAACGAAAGGGTGTCTGATTTGAGAACCTGAGGATGGGAGGAGCAGTGCTTAAGGGGCTGGCCTGGGGGTGTCACCCTCTTTGTTCTCTTTCTGCATCGCCGGCATCATTTTCTTCCGTTCGCCTAGCCTTTCCCTCAGTGGAGTGGGAAGCAGGGTAAGGCGATTGCGCTACACTGAGCTCCAAATGCAGTAAACACATTACACCCCCTGCAACATCCCCTCTGCTCCACATTCATAGACCGGTGTGTGAACACCATTTTAAATTATTATTCTTTTTCTTTTTCTTTCTTTCTTTTTTGCCTCTACCTGAGCACCTGAGCAGCAGATGGGCTTTGAAGTACATGCCTGCTTGATTGCCCCCCAAACAGCCCAGGCAGTAATGGGGGAGGCAAAGGGATTTGGGGTAAATAGAGGTGCCTTCTCTCTTCCAGGGATTTGGGGTAAATAAAGGTGCCTTCTCTCTTCTAAGGATTTTGGGTAAAGAGAGGCGCCTTCTCTCTTCCAGAGGAACTATGGGAAACATAGATGGGCTTTGCAGTACATGCCTGCTTGATTGCCCCCCCCCCAGACAGCCCAGGCAGCAATGGGGGAGGCAAAGGGATTTGGGGTAAATAGAGGTGCCTTCTCTTTTCCAGGGATTTGGAGTAAATAGAGGTGCCTTCTCTCTTCAAGAGATTTGGGGTAAATAGAGGTGCCTTCTCTCTTCCGGTCCATTGTTCTGGCCAGGACCGCATGGCAAACAAACAAACAAGAGAAGACATATGGTCACTGTCATCCACTTCCCACCCCCTTCTTCCTGAGCCCAGCACCTAAAGATGGCTTCTCATTGGCTGTTTAAAAAAAAACACCCAAATAAAAGGGAGAGCACAAATGGGCACAAATGGGAACGGGGGAGCAAAAAAAAACCTGACCCAAATTGATGCGAATTGAGTGACAACATGTTGATGTCAGGACAGTACGTGCTGACTGACAGCTCATTTGTTTCTGTTTTTTAAAAGGCAATGGGAATGAGGAGCAAATTGAACCGATTTAAAATACCACTGGAGTAAAACAAATGGGAACGAATGCGGGGTAAATTGACCCAAATCATTTTGCACCCTTTCCGTAAATGGGAACGATGGACAAGAATCGAATCAGACTAGGAAAAAAATCCCAAATTTGAATTGCTGCAAAATAAGTCACGTTATAAGCCAAGTGGTAATGCCCCCTAGGTTTCCCACATGTCCTCAGTTCAGCAGGACCCTTTAGCTACTATACAATGGTCAGTGTCACCTCTCAAAAGCATGCCTGATGTCCAAGACGGAGCTTCTTGTCTTTCCTCCTAAGCCCAACATTCAACACTCCTTTTCTGTCTCTGTGGACAACATTTCCATTCAACCAGTCCAGCAAGCCCGCAGTCTTGGCTTTATCTTTGACTCTTCTCTGTCGTGTATCCCTCAGATCCAGACCACAGCCAAGGCTTGTAGATTCTTTTTGTACAATATTGCCAAAATTCGACCATATCTCTCCGCCTCTACTGCCAAGATCCTGGTCCATGCCCTAGTGATCTCACGACTTGATTACTGTAATGTCCTCCTGGCTGGGCTTCCTCTTTCTCACCTCCGTCCTTTAATCTCTGTCCAGCATTCAGCTGCACGCATTATCACTTCCACCCACCGCTCTGACCACATCTCTCCTGTGTTGGCATCCCTTCACTGGCTCCCTCTCCCTTTTCGCATTCAGTATAAGCTCCTGCTGTCGACATTCAAAGCCCTCCATGGACTGGCCCCTCCTTACTTATCAGACCTTCTTTCTCCTCACCTTCCCACCAGGGCCCTCCGTTCTGGTAGTCAAGGGTTCCTGTCCCAGCCCAGGATTTCCTCTGCCCCATCCCAGATTCGCCCCTTTTCACTTGCTGCCCCTCACTCCTGAAACCTTCTTCCTCCACAAGCAAGAGCCATCACTTCTTTAACCAGCTTCAAAACGGAGTTGAAAACCATCCTGTTCCGAGAAGCCTTTCCAGGCATTGCATAATTGTCGCTTACTCTCTGATGTTCTGTTGTTGACTGTTTATCGATCCATTTCCTGTATTGCTATGTACTGTATATGTATTATCCTACTTGTGAGTATGTATTTTCCCTGGATAATGATTAACCTTCCATTTTGAAGCCAAGCCCTCCCTTCAGTCCATCTGCCTTGGTCCAGGCCTCGGAGGTTGAGAGGAACTGCTGGACCTCTTACCCTTTCCCGTCACCACTCCCTTCTCCTTCTGTGTCATGTCTTTTTAGATTGTAAGCCTGAGGGCAGGGAACCGTCTAACTAAAAAGATTGCATGTACAGTGCTGTGTAAATTTACAGTGCTTCATAAATAAAGGTTAATAATAATAGATATTAAACATAAAACACCATATGCTGTGGGGAGGGAGGTTGTAGGGTAGGCTAACCAACTGATTCTACTTACCTTCCAAGATCAAATGGGATCTGGTGCCTCTTGTGTATTTGCAGAGTGCTTTTTAGTTGGGACTAACCAAAATGACACAAACTATCCTCTGTGCCCATAGCTAATCATCTTTAAATCCCCCACATTGCTCTGGGGAATGCATACCATGTTGTCACGTTTAAATTCTCACAAACAACTTTGTGAGAACACGTAAGCAGAGGTGAGTAGATGTCAGTCAGGCCCCAAGTGCTTTTATAGATAATAGACATAAAAAGCTCAAAGATAAGGATGCTAAGAGGTGACAAAATCCAGCTGGCTGAGTGGGAGACAGATAGAGAAAGAGTCTAAGGAGAAAGAGAAGCAGAAATAGAAATAAGGAGAGATAGAAATGAGTTATTTTACCTTTTGGAATTCAGGAAGATGCCATCTACTGCCACAAGCAGAATTCCAATTTCCCCTTATGGCAGAGCTCATCATGGGTCAGATTGTGTTGTTTTCTTTCCTTGCTTCTTGTCTTACTCACCCTTTTCCTTATTGTCTTTATCCAGTCCTTCTGCCCTTGTTTCTACCTTATCTACCTCATCAAATCCTACCAGTACAGTTGACATTCTTGGGAATAATGGGGAGCTTCCTGTGCTGGTTTAAATCTTTTTCTTTCTTTTTTGTTGGATTGTTCCTTCATTGTTTCATTTTGGGGAGCTATGGCTACAACTTTCCCTGTAACTGTGGGGGCACCTCAAGGATCAGCAGTGAGTCCTTTTCTTTTCACATCATATACTTTTCCCCTTGGATTCTCTATTTCAGAAGTAGATTTCCAATATCACATCTATGCTTATGACAGATTTCCCAGAGCTTTCATTCAGTTGATGCTACTGTACCGGTGTTTGTGATGAGCTGCCTGTTCCGTGTTTCTCTGTGGATGACCACTCATTATCTTAAGCTGAACATGGATAAAACAAAGATCCTGGTGTTTTAACCTGACTGTCCATTAGCCCCATTGTTGTGCCCTTCATTGTGTTTGCAGGGTGATATATTGGCCCCTGTTACCAGAAGTCTCAGTTACCAGGAATCCTGGAGTCCTGCTAGGTGATTGGCTTTCTGACACCCCTCTATTGAGGGAACTGCATAGACATGTAATGTCCATCTTTTGAACATCCTTGGAAACCATAGGTTTTTGACCATCGAAAATGTCCATTTGCTTATTCAAGTCTTAATTATTCTTTCTGCTCTCTTACTTCTCTGGTTGGGAGGACATATCCAGATGATTGATGCAGAAGTAAGATTGTATGAGTAGACCTGTTGTACATATAGTAGCACAATTAACTATACAGAGTAGTCTGGGAATCTGCATTGTAACATAAAGGTGGATGCATTGTGCTGCCTTGATAATTAGTACAAAGTTTGAATGATGTAACCATACCATAAACCCACTAGTAGATATTTATACTATGCTGAAATGATGTTGGATCTTAGCCATTGACACATGGGCAAAGACCAGAGGAGCACCTTTCAGAAAAAATGTTTCCAAGCTCAGTTGTCAAGGACAGGACAATCATGAAGGGCTTTGTGCTCCATTTGTGTGCAAAAGGACCTTGCTAAGATCTCCTGCCAACCACAATATGGAACCTTTGTCTCCTCCAGCCTTATTTAAGATCTGTCAAATCAAGCCTGAAATATCCCTAGAAGCCAAAATAATTAAAGTGAGGCTTTCATACTGTGGTCATATCATAAGAAGGCTTGCCTCACTAGAAAACACAATAATGCTAGGGAAGAGAGAAGGATGCAGGAAAAGAGGAAGACTGCATTATAGATGGGTCGACTCAATCAAGGAAGCCACTGCTCTGTTTCTGAAAGACCTGAACAGGGCTGTAAAGGATGAGGTGTCTTGGATATGTCCCCTTCATAGGGTTGCCATGGGTCAAGGATGACTTGAAGGCAGCTAATCCACACACACATGTCAAAACACTGCAAATTTCCCAGAAGCCTAGCTGTGCTCTCCAGCAGCCTCTGCTTCCCACAGACCATTCCACCCTTCACTCTGAGGAATGTTTTTTCATCATTGCTGTTTTCCTAGGCAGCAGATTTTTGTTATTAAGCATTCTGTTTCAAGAAGCACGTCTCTTGTTTGCTCTCACTCACTAGAAAACTACTGTGTCATGGCACAACTACCCTCTAATTGATGTTTTAATCCTTTTTTTCGTTTGTGTGAATGACAGTGGAAAAGATGCCAATTAAAGAGCAATATCCCTGCTGTTATAGATAAAAGCTGTGTAAATGAAAAGTTGAGGAAGGAATAGATTGATGTGACATTTGGCAGAATTATAATATCTCAATCAGGAATAATTTCTCCTATGGTAAGTTTTTTTTTTCCATGGAGGTCTTTGGGTTAGAATTTTCATAAGTATAGCCAGATTTGGAAGAGCAATGTTGTATTTCAGTACATAATTACTACAGCTGGAATTCACACTCACCTAGAGTTAAACATTCATAAGTGATTTGTATTCATGATCCTTATGTATTCAATAGTACGGGGGGGGGGGGAGTTGAAATCATAAAAGTCTGCCAATTCTGATATACTACACAGCAACAGCTATAAGTGAAGTGAGATCTAGACAGTGTCTAGATCAAGGGAAGTAATAATTCCACTCCATTCTATTTTGTCAGACTTCACCTGGAATACTGTGTCCAATTCTGGTCACCACAATTCAGGAAGGGTATTCACAAGCTGGAGTGTGCCCAGAGGAAGACAACCAAAATGGTGAAGGGTCAGGAAACCATGTCTTATGAGGAGTGACTTATAGAGCTGGGCATGTTTAGCTTGGGAAATAGAAGGTTAAGAAGTGGCATGAATGCCATACTTAAATATGTGAAGGAATGTCATAATAAGGAGGGAGCAAGTTTGTTTTCTGTTGCTCCAGAGACTAGGACACAGGGCATTCAAACCCCAGGAGAAGAGATTTCACCTAAACATTAGGAAGAACTTCCTGACAGCAAGAGCTTTTCAGCGGTAGCATTGCTGTCTCATTGTGTGGTGAAGTCTCTCCTTCTTTGGAGGTTTTTAAACAAAGGCTGGATAGCCATCTCTTGGGAGTGCTTTGACTATATCTTCCTGCATGACTGGGAGTTGGACTGGATGGTTTTTGTGGTATCTTCCAACACTATGGTTCTATGATCTTCTTGTATAATGGCATTGCAAGCACAATTCTAATTCTGCAAAGTTGAATAGAATGTTGATATTCCACACAGGAAAAAAATGACCCGCCACTTCCATAGGAAAACTTACTCATCCATAAAAATGCAACATAATTGTGGTCATGATAGAAGAGGCGCCAAATGAAACCAAGAGTCCACCACAATTACCCTCAGTCAGATTAATAGCTAAATATTATCCAGACACTGCTACTCAGCATGCAAACAAACCCAGAGTGCCCTTACTGCCTGGGGTAGCAAACTTTATACTGGGGGACGGGTTAGTGTGTGAATGTGTGTCTCTATCCACTTGTGTGATATCACTGTTGCATGGCCACTCTGACTGTCATGGAATGATAGGACTATCCACACTTTATGTCTTCTCTTGGCCCATATTTTTTACCTTGAACACATTCAACAATAGACACTATCCTGTCTCCCAGGAAATGCATCACTTCCAACCAAATCAGTGAAGCTACTTAAACTGGAGTGGATTTAACTTTATCATTAAATCATAAGAGGCAGGATTAAGGAATGTTTTCTCTTTTTCATTTCTTGACTTTCAGTCTTCAAAGCAGGAAAAAAAATTGACACAAGAAGCAACTTTAATACTGAAGATTATTTTCTTTTTCACTCAGTAGCTGAAGATGGTTCTACCTTTTCCAAGATAGTATCCTTACTTCCTCAGCCTATCAGTACTTCTCATCCCACACCCAATGAGGACTTCTCTCCTTATCCTTCCATTCCTCTGTCTAATACTTTTAAAGCTTTGTTGTCAGTTTCCAAAAGGTCTTGTTTGAGAGATTAAGCATTTCAGAATATTTTTCAGATAAAAAGGAAGCAGGGGAAGGTGTGGTGAAAAGAAACAAAGAGTGAAAATGCTAGCAGATGTACTGTCACGTAAGCTTTCTTGGTTTCTAACTTTTTGGGGGGAGATAGTCATATGGATAATGGTACACACTCACAAACACGAGGAAGTGTGTGTGTGTGTGTGTGTGTGTGTGTGTGTGAACAGTAGAGATGTGAAATGCAAATGTCATCCTTACATCTGAATATACATAATCTTAATACAGTGACTATTTTATCCTATAAGGTACAATATTAGGAATGGACGAATCCATTCTACTTTCATATTTTTGTTTTTGGTGTGTGCCTTCAACTCATTTCTGACTTATGGAAATCTTAATGTGAACCTGTTATGGGGTTTTCCTGGCAGCATTTGTTCAGAGAAGGTTTGTCATTGCTTTCCCTTGAGGCTGAGAGTATTGTGACTTGCCCAAGGTTACCCAGAGGGTTTCCATGGCAGAGCAGGGGACTGAACCTTGGTCTCCAAAGTCATAGTCCAGCACTCAGACCACTGTGCCATGCTTCCAGATCTACAGAATTGCATTTGGTAATTAATATGTGACTTTTAAAAATGTTTGTGTATTATTCATTAAGTTTCTTCTCTAAGGAAGTGATGAGTAATTATAGCAGTTTTGTTCATGTTGTGAGAATATCTTCAAAAACCAAATGAAATTCAACACAGAGAAATGAAAGGTACTGGCCTTAGGGCAGAAAAATGAAATGCACAAATATAGAATGGGGGACACCTGGCTGAATAAAACTACATGTGAAAGGGTTCTAGGAGTCCAAGTAGACCACAAATTGAACATGAGTCAACAGTGTGATGTGGCAGCTAAAAGAGCCAATGCAATTTTAGGCTGCATCAATAGAAGTATAGTGTCTAGATCAAGAGAAGTAATAGTGCCACTCTATTCTGCTCTGGTCAGGCCCCACCTGGAATATTGTGTCCAGTTCTGGGCACCACAATTCAAAAAGGACATTGAGAAACTGGAGCGTGTCCAAAGGAGGGCGACTAAAATGGTGAAGGGTCTGGATATGGACATACAGAATTGTTCAATTCTAATTTCTATATACTTAAGTCCCAAACAGGTTTCCAGCTAACCTTTTCTGTTCAGGAAATAGTATTGTCTGTGCAGAAAATAATATCCTTGCATAGAAATAGTAATGTCTGCATTGGAAATGCTGTTTCCTACATAGAAAATCTTGTTTTCTTAACAAGTGACCTACTTGTGAATTTATACAGAATAAGTCTCAAACTGTGAAAATTCTCATCAGTCCAGGATTCTTCTCATCAGGGTTTGTCAACACTTGAAAGACATGTTTTTCAACAATTTTACAAATATTATTTCCATCCCAGTCCATTACATATTCACATAACAGTGTTTCCAAGTATTTCACTGGTCATGTTTCCCAAGCTTGTAATAGTTATCTTGTCTAGTGTTCTGTTGCTGAGATGAAATTTCATTTTAAAAGGAAATTGTGGGGGGGTGGGGGGTGGGGGGAGGATTCAGAAGCCAGGTCTCAGAGCACCTAATCAAATAGCACTTCTTATTGTTGTTGGGTTAGAACTTGACAAAAAGTTCTCTTTTTAGACTGCATTTCCCAGAATCCATTACTGCATACCCTTCAACATTTCACGGACAAAAACTGGGACATGTGTGGCCAAGCAGTGTAGTCCAGATGGCAAAAGCTATTAATGAGGAAGAACACACATGTTAAAAGAGGATAAGCAGTTTTCTTTTGTCTGAGGTAACTGGGAAGAACAAGATCCTGCTCCCTCCAATTCTCTCCTCCATACTAAATTAATTAAGTTCAAGGAGGAGGCGAGAAGACTGGGGTATATTAAAAGCAGCTTTAAAAAGTAGGACAATGGAGGATAAATCAGGAGAGTCTTTTCTAAATCATGACAGCTGGAGGGTATGCCATAGCCATGCTAGCTGGCAAGTTCTGAGAGCCATAGTTCAAAAGAGAAATTTTCCAAGCAACCGGTCCTCCTAACCTCTGCCTACAACTCCCAACGTCTTCCAAATAATTTCCCTTTGTAATATTCCCACAAGGTCCAAATTTTCTTGGTGGATCTCATAAAGAAGCCATTTGTTGTTTGCTGTTGTTGTGTGCCTTGGAGTTGTTTCCGACTTAAGGTTACTCTAAGGTGAACCTGTTATGAGGTGTTCTAAGACTAAGAGTTTTTGACTTGCCCAAGATCACCCAGAAGGTTTCATGGTCAAATGGGAATTCAAATCCTGGTCTCCAGTGTTATAGTCCAACACTCAAACCGCTATGGAAACCACCTCCTAAAGAGGCAATGCACAATATAAGTCATCCACATGGAAACATAGCCCCCTCAATTAAATGTCTGCCCCCAAAAAACATTTTTTCAGAAAATGCCACCTCATCATCTCCATGGATTTATAAATTTATTTATAAATAAATAAACAAGAGCACTTTGCATGACTCTGTTATGTTCACCAATCCACAGCTTCAGAAACCTCTGTTACAAAATTTTATGTGTGTGTGTTTGTGTGTGTATAGTTTTTTTGTTATGCTGTGCTAAATCAATACCAGAAGTGTGAGAAAAACCCACAATTCCAGTTATACCCAATTTGAATAAAACCCAATTTTCCAAAGAGGAGTTCATTTCAACTGTGAAACCATCTGCCATGGAGAGATTCTCTTTCACGAAAGCAGCAGGGCATGTGTGCTGAGTGGTAAATAGTGGAAGAAGAATCGTTTGTCCTCTTCTGAACCCTATACATCACAGGACTCCCCACCAGGCTTGCAGGAACCTGAGCATGCTGTTTGTTTCCCAGGCTTGCTAAATTATACAGGTTGAGAACTTTTGATCATCTGGACGGTGAGGTAAAAAACAGCGGTGGGGAAGAAGTGGAAGGAAGCCACAAGAAACAGCTCTGGCAAATTGATGGTTGGTAGGTTTCTAGCCATTCTCTCAAGATCACCTCTGCATTTATCAAGCAGAGAAATATAGAAAATAGCCTCCCTAGTATGGGTTGCTAATAGGAACTAACTAAAAGAACAGAACTGGGAAAAGTTAGTGTTTGGATAACTCTCAGAATCTCTCATGCTGCATGGCTGGAGACAGATTCTGATGGTTTCTGAGAACTGTACTTGAAAGAAATAACCTCTATAAACCCCGTAAAAGAGAGAAATTGGAGGCTCCCATATAACATCTCATTTCCCAGATGCTCCAGTGAATTGTGACATTGGGGCCATCTACACCAGCCAGAATACTCCAGTCTGCTCTTATTCTGGGCCTGGAGCTGTTTGTTACCTCTGCATTCTGGAACAACTCATGCATTTACACATGCATCCAGCTATGCCACTGGATGTTGATGCTAGCATGTGTTGCTCCTTCTGAGGTCAGAAACTAGATGTCCAGCATCGGTAATATGGCTGGGCACCTTGTTGTTACCGCAGGGTGAGTGACTTGCACATGTGGTTGAAATACTTGGAACCACAGTGAGGTGTTTGTGTAGACACCTATCTACCATCCATCTGGAGTGCTCCAGATTTTCCAGCAAAAGGTGAGGTTCTTCTTTACTGGTTAGTACTGGTCCTCATTAGTTAAAAAAAATGACTTGGAAGCACACAAGGATGGATGGATGGATTTCAGAATATTCATATTCAGACATCATACTTGGGCTTACAGTTTAAATAAGACAGGATAAATGAAGGTGGTGGAAGTGGAAGACAGAGGATAAAGTCACGAGATTTTCTCCCAGAGCAGTGAAAGCTGGGACACATATAGAGGAACTCTTACCAGATGCAATAACCAAGAAATGAATGAGCTGTGCTTGGCTGCTCTTCTTTCCCACAGAGATCAGAACAATGGCAGTTGGAATTGGGGTGGGGTGGGGGGTTTCTTACCAGCTGCTGGGGCCAAGGCATAATGTAAATGAATAAATAAATACATAGATAAATAAATATCAACATTTCAAGACTAATAATAACATAATAGCATAAATAAAGAGTGGAAGAGAACTAGTGGAAGGAGTCTGCATTGAACAAAAAAGGGCCAACCACATTCATAGACTATGGAAATCATTGCACACGCTGTACTCCCAACAGGATATATGTGCATTTAAGTGTCAATTATGGGTCTTATCGCATTCACCCATGGCCATGCATATGCAGCCTGTCTGCAACCTGGACTTCTCCGGTGGATTTTCAAGAATGGGGAAATATTTGAAGTTTTATTCTCGAGTTTCCATCAAGGTTTTAAAAGCCTGCCTAAAAGAGGCATACCATTTGAGAATGAAGGGAAAACTCCTCTGGATGAATTTGGAGGCTAGAGAGGAACCTATTGAGAATGATACAAGGCTATTCTCCTTCCTCATAGTTGTGCCTTGTAGTTGTATAGTGTAGACCTACATTTAGATAGTTAAGTGGTGTTTACATTATTATTATTATTATTATTATTATTATTAACCTTTATTTATAAAGCGCTGTAAATTTACACAGCGCTGTACATAATTTTTTTTATCTCGCCATCCTGCTTAATACCACTGTTGTGCAATCAATTGTATGTCAATGTGCCTGCTTTTCATCACAAAGTGCAATGGAGGAATCATGTTAGTTGTTTCCACAATCCCAGGAAATCAAGGCCCTGTCTGCACAGGCCAAATAAAATGGCCTCTCACCCTCCTCCTGGCATGGAGACTTGACAATGCATGACCCAAAACCTAGTTCTGGTGCAAACAGACAGGCAATATCTGGCCAATTCAACACCAGAACTGGGATATACACCTTGTAAAATGTATTAAAAAACATTCCTGTTTGCTTCAGATCTTCCCAGAAGATTCAGTGCTCCCCATTCCAATGCTGGGTGGCTATTTAAAACATATCACCACTACCACCACCACCAGTCACTCACTCTGAGGTCAGAACAAGGTGCGTAGCCATGTATCACTGGGCAGCTCATTCTTGTTAGGTTTTAGTAAAAAAGCAAAAAGGTACATTTGAGATTTGGTAAATCTCCTTAGCAGAGCATTCTGCTGTAGAAACATGGAAACAGCTAGACCAGCCACACAACCCCCACACACATATGAATCAGCACAGTAAAAAGAATCAAACACTTTAAAAAGGACATACAAATCGTTCGCTCACAAACCTTGTGTATAATTCATATACAGTGGTACCTCGGGATACGAAATACCCAGGTTACGAAATTTTCGGGATACGAAAAAATCCCATAGGAAAACATTGTTCCGGGTTACGAATGTTTTTTCGGGTTACGAAAAAACTTTTGGTGCTTTTTTCGGCTTTTTCGCACGGAATCGCGGCTTTTCCCCATTAGCGCCTATGGCAATTCGGCTTACGAAGGCTTTTCGGGTTACGAACGGTGCCACGGAACGAATTAATTTCGTAACCCGAGGCACCACTGTACACAGATTCAGCTTCTTGATGAAGGCAGAAAGAAGTAGTAAGTCTATATGCTACATAGTAGAACTATTCAAAAGGAGTTGAATCAGTATCTTAAATCAAGCATGGTGAAGAAGAAATGAGCATCAAGATCTGAGATAAAGAAAGTGTACATGCTTCAAGAAGAAAGGGGACATGTGTAAATGCAAAAAGGAAATTACCCCAAGCATGCGATTGTAAACTGCTAGAGAGTCTACATGCATCCTAATTATCACAGATTCTCAGCATGTTTCCAACTGTTCTGACCTCAGTTTGCAGCAACCCAAGGGTTTACTGTGGGTTGTAGGCCAGAAAAGTAACTCTTATTTCTTGCATTACTCTCAAAACATACCTTCATTACACACAAAGTAACTACTTGTAGCTTATTATTTCCTTCTCAGCCTTAGTTATGTTGCTGCCAGTAAAATCAAAACAGCTATGTACTGCTTCACTGTAAGATATGTGGTTGGTTTCTCTTCCTCCCAGTCCCATTCCTTTGCCTGTTGGAGCAAAAACCCCTGAAAATTTCACAGATGTGTAAAATTTGGCAAAGCTCAGAAATGACTTCTCTTGGGTTCCTGATGATTACTGGACTGGCGGCAGAGCATTGTGGAAGCACAAAGGCCCTGCTCAAAGCAACTGCGGTCCACAATGAACAAGCACTTTCAGAAAACCCAGCCGGATGAAGATGAATAAACTGCTTAAAAGAACATGAAAGAAATGTGTGTTTGGGAGCTTCCATCAATGGGATCTCTGCTTTTAGTGGTTTGGCATCTCACTATATTTCATGTACTTTGTGAATGTAAGCACTACAGTAGCTTTAGAAATTGCTTGGCTTAATCTGGTCTGGGGCTTTTTTTGGCACATCAATGAGAATTCTCAGGCTAAACTGCTCAAATGATGATATATTTGTGAAATGTTCCACTGTCCACTTATACTTAAACTCCTTTTCTTGTTAACATCTTAGCTCCTGGGAGATTTGTTGTTGTCTGAAAGGTCAAAGCAGGACATCAGATCTATCAGTCCTCCCTTCAAAACAGGATCAATTATTTAAATTATTAGAAATGGCTGAATTAGACAGCTTTGACTGCAGTGCAAGCACTGACTAGTTGCTTTAGGTCCAGATAGGAATTTTTGACCTATACCACCTGACTGGCATAGTGTACAAAAGGTGACATGAAAATTTTTGCCTACCCTATAGTGGGCAACTGCAGAACAAAGAGACTAGGAACAATTGTGAGCATTCAGTGGATGCCTCTTTTGGTGTAAAGGGGGTTCCCTGAGTAATACCTTAGTTTGTGTTGGGTTTGGGTCCCTGTGGGCCCTGCTTAGGATAGATCCCCTTTATATCATAGGACTTTGCAGGGGAAGGGAGATTGCTGTGGGAGGGTCCCACAAGTTATACAGGACAAATACAGCTGACAAATAAATGACTGTCAGCACACAACTTTTTATCAGGACTAGGGTTTCTTTTCCTGGTAGCTGGAGAGAAAGTCAAAGAAGCCTACTGCTTCAACTCAGTTTCACAATTGGGAGCCCCCCTGCAGATACTGGGTTTAATTCAAATAATAAACAGACATGTACCTAATAGAGGCTGCAGAATAAATGCAGCTTGACACTGCTTTAACCAGCATGGCTCAGTGCTATAGAATTCTGGGATTTGTAGTTTTATGAGATATTTAGCCTTCTCTATGAGAGAGCTCAGGTGCCACAACAAAGTACAAGTCCCTGAATTCCATAGAATGGAGCCATGCCAGTTAGAGCAACATCAAACTTCATTAATTCTGCAGTGTAGATGCAGCCTTAGTGTACCTCTTGTGTATCATTTCATTATTTTCTGTGGGTGCGCTAGCAGAATTTCTATGTTCCATTAAAGGTTGTGAAATTGAGATTGTATATGCATGATGTGCATTTGCATTACATATTTGGTTGCCCATTAGACTGCATGTTATTGCAATTCACTAACAAGGAAATGTTCAACTCCCACATAACTGCATGAATATATCCATGTATATATATGAGGATGAGGGAAAACAGACTCAGCCTGAATCCAGAGAAAACGGAAGTACTTGTGATAGGTTCCCCTGGCCCAGGGACGGTGATAATTCCACCTGTCCTGAACAGGGTCACGCTCCCCGTGAAGGACTCCGTACGCAGTCTGGGGGTGCTCCTTGACTCGTCGCTCCACCTTACATCTCAAGTGGATGCGACAGTCAGGAGCACCTGTTATCAGCTTCGGCGGATACGCCAGCTGCGTCCCTACCTGGACCGGAGGGACCTTGAAACTATTGTACATGCTCTGGTAACTTCTCGCTTGGATTTCTGCAATGCGCTCTACATGGGGCAACCCTTGTACCATACCCGGAAGCTGCAATTAGTGCAGAATATGGCAGCTCGACTGGTCACTAACACATCTAGGGCCAGTCATATAACTCCAGTGCTTAAAGATCTGCACTGGCTGCCTATTCGCTTCCGGGCGCAATACAAGGTGTTGGTTATTACCTATAAAGCCCTAAATGGCTTGGGCCCAGGGTATCTGATGGACCGCCTCTCCCCATATAATCCACCCCGCACCCTCAGATCATCAGGGCAGCAACTTTTAAGAGTTCCGGAGGCCAGATTAGTTTCCACTTCCAGAAGGGCCTTTACGACCTCGGCCCCCAGCCTCTGGAACTCGCTGCCCATGGAGCTCCGTGCAGCCACCTCCCTACCCCAATTTAAGAAGGGGTTGAAAACCTACCTATTCAAACAAGCCTACCCCTGAATACTTCCCCCCAGAATGTGTACTCACCTCCATCCCCCTTTCCTCAGCCAGCATTAGGCTGGCATGAGGTTGTAATGTTTTTAACATGTTTAGGTTTCTATTGGTTTTTTGTACACTGTAATTGTTTGTAACTATTTTTTACTGTTAATTCTGCTGTACACCGCCTTGATTTGAAGAAGGGCGGTATAAAAATAAAACTTTTATTTATTATTTTATTTATATCTTCTATGGTAGATGCTGGTCACTAACGATGGGGCCCTTTTTGTGTCAAGGAGGGCTCAGGCAAGGTATTCCTGAAGAAAGAGTGTCTGATGACACTGGCCTTTCGTCTGAACAAGCAGAATAGTTTTGGATTATGTTTGCAAGACTGATAAACTGCAGTGCAGATAAAGGCTGGCGTTGTTTCTGTTTCAGAGCAGGTATTGTCCTTTTCATCTTGCTTTTGTTGTTTGGTGCCAATCTGAAACTGCTGCATTTTCAAAGGCAGCTTTTCATCTTTTTCATGCCTCCAAAAGATCAATCTTACTAATGACCCCTCAGCATTAAAAACCTTGGTGCTTGTATAATGGACAATTATTTTAACATTTCTGGCTATTACACCCTCCCAAATGCAGCACCACATTCAGAAGCTAATGCCATTGCCTCTTTATGGCTATGCTTCCTGGTGTGTCTATCAAAAGACACACAACCTACCACTGCTTTAGCCAAGAATCCTTACAAATGCAGTTTTATTGGAAAGGGGAGGATAGCTGGGTCTGCAGGAGGCGTGAATTATGCAAGACACTGTCTCCAGCAGAGCTGAAATGCGGCTGTTTATGGGGTGTAGCTGTTCATTTGGCTGATGGCCCCCTTTTGTCCCTCTGACTTCTGTTGAAGAGAACATGATTGTGTTCCTGTCCATTTTCCTTTCCACCTCCATTTGGATCGCATCCATATCCTAAATGTTAGCTCCCACTGAACTCAAAGGGAGGGCTTTTTGGCATTTTGATCCATGGCTCCATATGCTAAAAGAGCACTTCAGAACCAGGGTGGATAATTGCTACCTTTCTCACAGCAGTACTGCCATGAATCCTTTCTTATGATGGCCTGGAGCTCGAACAAGGGCTGGATTGCTTTCTGCAAAGAAATTTGGGAAAGAATATGGGAAACTTGAATCAGTCTTAGTGAGAGGCAGATTTGGGGTTTAATGGAAAGTCTTACTAATGTAGCTTCCTTCTCTGGATATCCAGGGAAAGGGTTAAAATATCATTTTGGGGAGACTGAATCAAGTAACTTTATTGCACAGGGCTCTATGGAACGGAAGGAGAACAGAACGAAAGGGGGTGGGAATGAGTTGGGAGCGAGTGAGGGACGCATTATACTGCACACAGGAACGCTGCCACTGCTGGCATAAGTCCCCATTCTGTTCTCAAAAACTGCCTCCTCTGGGATGGATTGGGAACGGAACGGAATGAATGCGGACTACCAACAGTGTTCCTGTGTGCAGTAAAATGCATCCCCCACTTGTTCCGTTGCCATCCTGGCCCTTTTGTACTGTTCTCCTTCTGTACCTGGAACCCTGTGCAATAAACTTAAAAGAGTCAGGCTGGTTTTTGATTAGCTTAAGAATTTTACTATTAGCTCCTTATCAATTGTGTGGACAGTCTTACTGTACCTGGGTTGGGGACACTGGCTGCATCTAACAACCAGGGCCCAATTTAGCAACCTCTAAAGTTCATTCAAAAACCCCAAGGCTCCAAAATTCCCACTTAAAAAAAATCACCAGTGACTATTCACTCCAGAGGGGAAATGGCTCAAATCTACCACAAGCATAGTGGTTTTGCCCTTAATACCCCTAAGAACCTTCAAAAAGGACCCCCCCCAACAAAAAATAGGCAAAATTGTTCAAAAATTGAAATGGAAATGGAAATGGAATGACATCACTTCTAAGTTGATCAGAATAGTTTCTCCAAAGGCTTCGTGGGGTTTAAAAGAACCCCAAGTAACTTAAAAATAAAGGAACCACTCCAAAGAAAATCTGACCAAAAATATTTGGTTGTTTGCTTGGTTATTTAATTTATATCCCACTTTTTTTCCCAGCACAGGATGCAAAGTGGCATACTATGTTTTAAAAACAGAATACATCTGACATTTCAAGGAATGGGCATAGCTGGTGCACCAGTTTTAGGTATGCAAATGCAATCCTGGCTATAGTGAGAACATTATCGCATGGAGAAAAAGTCCTGAAATAAATTCGAGATTGCATATTCAAAACTGGATGTTATTGCATGCACCAGTGGCCAGACAAATGCTACCAAGCTGCAGCCCCTCAGCCAGTCAGTAGCCAGTTCAAATTGCAAACTGGGAGCTGTTGCAAAGCAAGAGAAGAACTGTAGAACATTGCTTCTTTCTTTCATGGAACAATCCTGGAAATGTGTGGATTTGTCACCACATATTACTTCCGTTTACATGTTAGTCCATGAGGTGTATACCAGATGAATCATTATTCACACACAAGCATGCACACAGAAGCCAGCATGGTGTAGTGGTTGAATCAGGGACGTAGCCAAGGGGGGGGGGGGTTCTTGGGGTCCGCCCCCCTCTTCCATTAGAAAAATGAATGGTGTTTGCTGCTGCGCCGCTGCACCCAAGCCCCATTATAATGGTGGCACTTAGTCTGGACCCCCCCCCCTCCTAAAATCCTAGCTATGTCCCTGGTTGAATGATTTGAATTCTAGACTAGGACTCTGGAAATCATGGTTCAAATATCTGCTTTTTTATAAAAAAAACCACTGGGTGACCTTGGGCAAGTCACACACTCTCTGCCATGGAGAAAGGCAATGGTAAAAACGCTTCTTAAATAAAACTTGCTCCCCCAAAAAAAAAATCCTTGGATAGGTTCATTTTAGGGTGCTCATAAGTCATACTTCAAGGCACACAATGCTAACAACAACACATGCATCTATTTCTCTGTGTCTGTCACTGGGGTTATTCAGATGTTGTTTTTAGCATGACTATTGAATAATCTCATTCATGCATTCTGGTTTTGTTGTTCACACTATTTTTATTGGAGCTGCATCTATGCGCATCTCTGCATGTTTTGTTGATCACATGTATCAGTACTGTGAATAAAGATGGAGTCAGTAATGCAGATGTATTCAAAACATATTCAAGGCATGCAGACTTTTATCCTGGTTTATCCCAGTTCTATTCATAGTGGTTCTTCACAGAGCCAACATTGTGAATCTTTAAGGAAAATTCGGGAAGAATCCCAAAGTTGATCATCCCAGGTTAAGGGGGGGGGGAGCTTTTTTATACACCCCCCAAACTTACTTGAGTGCATTCAAAACGTATGTGAACAACAAAAATTCAACCCACATTCTACTGGGATTATTTTCACCATCTGAATAACCTCTCTCACTGTCAAGAGAGAGAGAGAGAGAGAGTGTGAGAGAGAGAGTGCAAGTCAGAGAAAGAGAGAGAAAGACTAAGAGACATACATACACACACTCTCCCCAGTGGGGTGAGTCTCCTCCACATCCCTACTCTTTCTCTATTTGCATGTGTTACATGATTAATCCTTGGGAGTTTGATGCTCAGAGAAAGTGCTGCTTTATCAAATGCCACTGAAGCAAGTGTCCTCTGCTTGCATACATTTCTCCAAGTTCCTGGGTGCTGGTGGGAAAAAACCTAGACTGTTCTTATTCTCCCTCCCTCTCTCTAATGAAACACAGATTGAAAATTGCTTAAAAGCCTGTGCAGGGTGGCGAGGGAGAGATTTTACCCAGCGGCACTCTGAGGGAAATTACTGCAATTGCACTTTTTAGTTATTATCAACTTGCTCTCCAGGACCTCAGGAACAGCTATTTACACTTTGGCTCCAAGGCTGTTTTCACCCAATGTACCATATTCTGAATCATTTGAAAAACCACAGAGCATACTCCTGGCCTGTTTGGCAGGTCTACAGTCTAACTTATCAATGAATGAGGAGAACTTCATTATTATATTATCCTTATGTTCCAAGCTCTAGCTGTATTGCAAAGCCGTCTGAATTGTGTTTCTCCTTCTCTGGCTGCCTTTTGCTTAATGTTGGCTTAATAAATGTCCTACTTTACAGAGGAGAACACTCTGTTTGAAGGGCTGTCAGAGGACAGTCTTCTATTAGAAGGCATCCTCTATTTGAAGCACTGCCTAGACCAAGTTTAGTTTATCTTTATCAATGCTAAAATCACAGACACATGAAGGTTGAGCAGCAGGGACTCTGAGGATGCCGATCAACAGCTAGCACCTGGACAGAAGATTAAATATACTCCACAGAAAGAAAATATATTTGAAAAAATTCATACAATTTGGTGTTGGTAAACCATGATGAGGAGAATCCTAGATGGGTGCTACTCTTCACAATTCAGGATGTCCTCTGCATGAAAAATGAATCTGAGGTGGGTTTTTTTTTTGGGGGGGGGGGCATAGGGAATAACATTTTCTTCACAGAAAACATTTGGGTGTTTTTCACAAAAAACAATATTTGCTATGGAGAAAAAAATTGGTACACACAAGACAGCACAATAGGAAACAGCATTTTGTGCACACCAAAAACTGGAAGGTTTTTTTTAATCTTGTAAACTGAATAGTTTTTAATTACTTTCTCTCAGCAAGGAGGAAAAAAGGTAAAATGCTTATTCTTCCCTATGATACTGAAACTTGTGAAGGTTTATATCCCGAATACACAAAGGTCTTCTTACCCATTATTATTGTGTGCATTCAAGTAATTTCCAACTCATGGTGAACCTATTTTGGGGTTTTCTAGGCAAGATTTTTTTCAAAGCAGTTTTGCCTTTGCCTTCTTCAGAGGCTAAATGAGTGTGACTTGCCCAAGGTCACCCAGTGGGTTTCCATGGCTGAGTATGGATGCAGACCCTGATCTCCAGAGTTGTAGTCCAATTTCCAAACCACTACATCATGCTGGCTCTCCATCATAGCCATACTACACCCATAATATTGATCTCATTTGATTGGAGAAGCTCACCATGGTTGGACCTAGTTAGCATCTGGCTGGGAGACACCTTGGGTCTCTAGGAATAGCTCAGAAAGAATCCTATCTGAATCTCTGCTGCTGCCAATTTAAGTTGAGAATACAGAGTTGGGTGCATCAAGGTTCTGACTGCCTCGTATAATGATCATTGCGGAATAGTGGTCTATAAATAAAATCTATTATTATTATTATTATTATTATTATTATTATTATTATTATTTTGCTGGTCCTTTTAGAGCTGGCAAAGCACCAGATCAGGCCCGTGGCATGTGGTTGCTGTAGCCTCAGTACAGTGCTGAAAGGGGTGATGTGAAACTGCCACTTTGGGGCCATCTGTTTTGCCCTATAGTTTTCTATATCAGCTTTTTGTCAAAGATCCAGGGTGGTATAATGGCTT
Source organism: Sceloporus undulatus (assembly GCF_019175285.1). Lineage (NCBI taxonomy): Eukaryota > Metazoa > Chordata > Lepidosauria > Squamata > Phrynosomatidae > Sceloporus > Sceloporus undulatus. The sequence continues at coordinate 242,309,820 of NC_056525.1, forward strand.
AAATTTTGGATTAGGAGCTTGGGATATCAGACTTCAAATCCGAGCTCAGCCATGGAAACCCACTGAATGACCTTAGAGAATTCACATTCTTTCATCCTCAGTGGAAGCCAACAGCAAATCCTCTCTGAATAAACCTGGCCAAGAAAATCCTAGGATAGGGTTGCCATAAGTTGGAGTTTTCATGAGAGCACATAATGATAACATTTCCTTTTATGTTAACTATCCAATCTACATTTCCATTTCCATATATTGGGAGTGGAAAAATGTGTGGGCCCTCACATGTTGGATAGCAACTCACAGCAATCACAAGTA
>NC_056525.1:242317603-242341254 GCF_019175285.1 Sceloporus undulatus
CAAGTACAGTATGCTGTTTTGTTCCCTTTTAGATGATACTTGACAGAAGACTGTAACAGGTGATATGATATCCTCTTTAAACATTCAAAAGGTGTCATGCAGAAGACTGAACAAAGTTGATGTTTCCCAGACCTATGGTTTCAATTACAGGAAAATAAATTCCACATAAGCATGGGAACAACTTTCTGATAGTAAAGCTGTTCTATAGTGAATAAGTTACTCGAAGGTGGTCGATTCTCTTCCTTTGGAGGTTGGCTGGCCATCTATGGGGAGTGCTTTAGCGGTTTTCTGTATTTTGTATCAAAGGATGGACTATTTGACCCTTGTGGTCCCTTCAACCCTATGTTTCTATGCATTTTCAACTTTTTTAAAGATATGAGCTCCTGAGTGATCTTGGATGTTAAGCAGGATCAGGCCAGATTTGGATGGGAGACCTCCAATGAAACGCAGGTCTGTAGGAGATATTTCAGAGGGAAGAACTGGCAAAGCCACCTTTGAGTTTCCTTGCCTAAGAAAACCCATGCATCCAGGCTGCAAGCAACCTGAAGGCACATACCACACATACATGCATGATTCTGAATATTTATAGGCATTATTTATAGGCCAGACTTCTATAACTTTGAGGACATGGCAAAAACCTTTGTGGCTGATATTTATCAAAAATTAAACAGGAAATAGTTAACATTTGTTTCGAATTTGTTACAATCTTAGATTGTAGCCTGAGGGCAGGGAACCGTCTAACTAAAGATTGCCTGTACAGCGCTGTGTAAATTTACAGTCTTTAATAAAAGTTAATAATAATAATAATAATTTGTGGCAAAGGTCTCTGAGTGATATGCTGTTGGCGCTAGTCACTAGGAGACATCTATATGGGAAGGATATGCCTCCCTGCTGTCTGTAAGGTAGGATTGACTCATCTACTAATTCTTAATAGGAGCATGTAACATTTGACCTTCTGCTTGGGATGATTTACAACGATTTTTGGTATTTAAATACCAAACTGCCATTTCCTGTAGGCTTCTCGCCTTTACATAGTGTGGCATATATAATCAAAGGAACGAGCCGCACATAAGGAATACTGTACAAGGAATACTATGTCCTTACTTAATCTTTGAACATGTATTAATCAGTTCCTGGTGTGTCCATGTCATTAGGCATTAGAAGGAAATGTATAGCACAGTGGGAAATGTATGACTTACATTTTGGCATTATGATTATTGTCTGCATGGCAGATTATTTTCAGCATTACAGATTGAGTCTCCCTTACCCAAATTCCAAAATCTGAAAATATTCTCAAAAACCAATACATTTTTCATGGTGTGTGAGATAGTGACACCTTTGCTATCTGGTGGTTCAGTATACACAAACCTTGTTTCATGAACAAAAATATTTAAAATATTGTATGAATTTCCTTTGGCCATGTTTCTAAGGTATATATGAAACATAAAATAAATGTTGTGCTTGATTTAGATTCCATCTCCAAGATATCTCATTATGCAAGTATGTGTAAATATAGATATCCAATATCTAACAACAACAACTACAACAATGAAATCTGAAGTCTAAAACACTTCTGTCTCCCAAGCGTTTTTGAAAGGGAGACTCAACCTATTGTAATTTGGTGTATATTTGTACATTGTTCTGGGCGCTTGGGAATTTTGTGATGTACCTGCGCAAAGTATGTTATTATAGCTCACGCCAGGGTGACCGATGTCATAAACCACAAGGAGACAAGCACCACACATATAGGACATTTAAGAAAAATGAGGACATTACCAATAAAAGCTAAAACACTAATTAAATATAAACACTTAACATACCATATACCAAAACAACAGTACAATACACCACAAACACACAACAAACATATACATATTGGACAATAGAAATAACATTTAAGCCCCCTTAAAAAGTTCAATATCTGAGATTGTTTGCACTAAGTCTTTTTCATAATACGTTAGTATTGAACTTATTTCTATTTGCCGTTTATATTAATGTTATTCTAAAATATAAAACACTAATTAAATATAAATTCATTTCAGTGATTTATTTTCAGCTTTTAACATATACTGTACTGTATTATGCAATCAGCCATTTTTTCTGATGAACTTTCTTCGTTAAAATGCCTTGTTTACTTGGAATATACTTATAGTACTGAGCAAAACAAATGCTTAAAATTGTACTTGACTGCAACAAAACCCTTGACTGAATTGACATTTAATCATTTCTTTCATTTGTAGTTTTCCCATTTGCTCTCTTGTCCCTCCTGTTCTTCCTCAACCCAAAGCAAAGACTTTCACCGCCCACTTCTCTTTGGTGTCACTGATCTGCTTCCACAACCCAGACCCCTCTCCTTTACACACCTCCTTCAGGAAGAACCCACACACATAAACAAAACCTCCATGGTTGGTGACTGTCTTCTTACCCCTTCCCTCTCCTCATTTGCTGGGATGTGTTACTTGACAGTTTTTTCGTGTCATTGGGGTGTATTGTGTGGACTAAGCATTTTGGTCATGTTTATTCTTGGCTTCACCAAACTACAAATCTCAGGATACTGTAAGATAAAGCATGAGTATTAAAGTGGTGTCAATCTGCTTGAATTCTGCAGTCTGGCTACATCCATAGCTGCTTTATGAGGACTTTGACTAGGAATGACTTTCAGAAATGTTTTTCTGAGCATCTGCAACTTGATACTATTAACTGAAAATGTCATTTACCTATCATTGCCAACCTGAAACCTTCTGTTTGTTAAAAAAATTACACAGTGGCCTTCTTCTTCTTCTGTGGGTTTCAGAAAGATAGCATTTTCAAAGTAATTTTTATATACAATATAGGTATTAGATCCATAAGTTCAGTACTCGGTTATTAAGTGTTGCAACACTGGCATCTTGTGGTTGTTGGAAGTAATTTCACATGCTATTTTGTTTGTTTTTGGGAGGGGAAAATGTTAACCCAAAATTTATGTATAAAATCACTTGCACCACCATACTTTTTTGAGATTGTTTTTTTCAAGTATAGAGAAAATAACATACAAATTTTTCCTTAGCAAAATTAAGGCTAAAGCAAGCCTACATTTCTGTGTATGTTTCCTTGGCAGAAAGCCTTGATATACATCAGAGGGTTTATTTTGCATATAGTTAGGCAACAATATAAAGAAATATACTTTCCTTCAACTTTCTGTGCCTTTTGATTAGTTTTACATGCTATTAGTGTTCAGATGAAATCACCAAGGGATTGTGATATAAAGAACTGAGCCAGCAAATGCTTTGACAAGTATCCCAGAATAAAATCCTTCTCAGTGTTTTGGAGTGAAATATCCTATGCTACCTGGATCGCAGGCCACCTGAACTTCCCATTCTTCATTCTTTGACAGCAGAAATAAAAAAAAATAGGGATAGAATATCTCCAGGGATTCCTAAAAGACATTGATTTTACTACATCATTGTAATTCTAAGGTCATGCTAAATTTGAGCTATGAGGTTAATTTATCTGCTCCAACTAGTGAACCTCTCACAAACATGAATAAAGCGAACATATTATTTCTCACTTCCCTAAGTGGAAGTTGACTTGATGGCAGTTAAGACCATAGGACACTATCAAACTACACTGTTATAGGGATGTTATTCCATTTTCACTACTATGGCTGCCTCCTGTGGAATTCTGGGCTTTTATTTATTTCTGGGAGGGAGACATGCTAACCTATCATTTATGCATGGATTCACTTGCACACTTTTCATCACTTTTATGAAATAAGAGAGCTCTCTGGCTGAGAATTATAATTGCACCTCCCTAAACTGGAAATCCCAGGATTCCACAAGAGGCAAGCATAGCAATTTAAGTAGATTAATAGCACTGTAGCTAGTGTTTAGTGTGATATAGTCCAAAGACTTCTCACTAATTATAACAGAAAAGACCATAAAATATCCCTTTGCACAGAGATATTTCAAGCTAACATGGCTATGTGTCTGAATTCTACAAGTGCATGTGTAAAGGAACCTATGTAAGTTTAAAACACCATCAGGGTTCCATTCTTTGTTTTATTTTGTTTTTATTTGTTTCTTTCTTTTCCTGTCACAAATATATATATATATATATATATATATATATATATATATATATATATAATCTTTCATCTCACAAAGAAATTTCTATGCATTTTTGTGGTATATTTTCCCATGATAAATATGTATACACTTTCCTAAAGTGTGTTATTATTATTTTTAAAATTGTACACATTTTTAACATTCACATTTTAAAAAATGTACACATGATTTTATATGTACAAGGCCCATGTACATAAAAGTTTTTGAGTCAGGGTGTTGTCCAACAACAGGCCTTGTGAGGTTTGATACAGTCAGATTTGGTAATCTGGAAATTATCAATATCTTTATTGTTCTTCTTGAAATGACCAACCCTTAAAGTAGTGATTGGGAGGACCTTCTCCTCACTTCAGTTGGAAATCCATCTGCAATGTCTCAGCAATTTCTGAAAGATTTGGCTAGCCTCATTTGGCATGTAAACCTCCTGCAGGATTACTGCAACATATTCCACCCCTAAAGACAAGCTCTTTATTATAATTCAAATTGGTCTAAATACTAAATCAGGTTTTCCAAATCATGAAAAAAGTTGCCAGTAGTGGTTCCAGTATATCTGCACTATCACTTTAAAAGGAGTTTAGATTGTAGTTCTATAAACACTTACCTGGGAGTAAGTTACTTTGGACACAGTGGCTGGAATCCAGTTAATGGAATATGCAGGCAGTCTGTCTATGCATCCTTTTGGTTGATGTGGGGATTGATGTTCCCTTTCCTCCTCCACACTGACCAAAGTCTCCCAAAACCTACAGTTCTTGGTGAGTGGAGGAGGATTTGAGAAGTGCCTGGCTATATCCCTGTAGCTAGATGCAAAATGATTACATCTTACAGTGGACAACAGCAAAGGATTTAACCAATGTATTTTAAACTATGGTGACATAGGCACTTCTTCAGTTTCTCAACATTTGTACCTGGTGTGGATTGGTCATGTATAGAGGATCTATGAATTTGGTTGATCTTTGTTGAATGGCCAGCTGCAACATATTTCTGCATGAGGAAATTTGTTGTTGTATGCCTTCAAATCATTTCTAGTTTATGGCAATCCTTGGGCAACCCTATCATGGTATTTTCTTGTCAATATTTCTTCATAGTGGTTTTGTCTTTGCTGTCTTCAGAGGCTGAGAGAGTGTGACTTGCCCAAGGTCACCCAGTGGGTAACCATGGCCAAACAGGGATTTGAACCCTGATCTTCAGAGTCTTAGTCCATTGCTGGAACTACTACACTATGCTAGCTCTGCATGCTATAATTACATTGCATGACAGGCAATGCGTAAATGTACAAAATATTGTTCTGTAAATCATGAATATTTTTATGATAATCTGGATGGGAAAACACTTTCAAATGACATCCCATTGAATGGCTTCTTGGGTATCCATACTCAACAGTAGGGTGGTTCTTTTTATGATATATATCAACAGGTGGCGTCCACAGTCCAAAGGTTTCTCTTCCAATCTCAATTTAATGGGATCTGGAGTTGGCAGAATGCAAAAATCTTGCAGAACTATTGGACAGGATAATATAATCCAGCCAGATTTCATTTTATGTGGTCAGAGAGACAACAATGCTGTAAGGACCACTGAATCTATTTATTTTTAATCCATAGTATGAATCCTATTTGTAGAGTAGACTCATGGTATCAATGAAATTTATTTAATTGATGAATCCAATGCAAGCCTGAATCCTGTTGATTCCTCTTAATGATTCAGTGACTATATTCTAATTGTGAAAAAAATAATAGGATTCAGGTCCATAATTCATTTCCATTTTTTTCTTTTACTCTTTCTTCTATTTTCTCAAAAACCTTGGATTTTAAAATACAATGGGACCTTGTTATCTGCTGGGATTTGGTTCCAGGACCCCCCATGGATAACAACATCCGTGGATGCTCAGGTCCCATTAAATATAATGGTAGAGCAAAAGTGAGTTCCCTTATATAAAATGGAAAATCAAGGTTTGCTATTTGGAATTTATACTTTCTTTGAATATTTTCAAGGTGTGTATGCTTAAATCTGTGGATAAAAAAATCTGTGGATAAGGAGGGCCATCTCTACTTACTTAAATGTAAACTTCATTTGAAAATATATATGCATGTTAAAATGTATATTTTTGATACACTTTAGACTCTTGAGAAATTAGACAAATCGTTGGTAGAAGTGTAATCTCCGGTGTGTTGCTAAACTTTGTTAGGTGCTATATGCTTGATTGATTGGTAATCAAGCTAACACAGTAGAAGAGTTCCTATCCTCTCAAGAAACCATGCTAAGCTAGACAAAAGGAAGCAAACAATTTTATTGACATATCTTTTACACAGTACACAAGCCACACAAATTGTCACCATAAAGCATACGTAGAAAAATAGTAGAATCATATTGGCACTGATGACTGTTTGTTATTAGTAGTACAATTATTAATATCTTCAATATGATCATCATCTTTTTATATAAGATTCATCATGATCAGGATCATCATCACTGTAATAAATAGTAAGCATTAGATTTCTTAGTGCCATTCTAAGCTTTTCATTCACAATCTCTGTTAAATAAGGGTCTAGATACTCCCACCCCTTATGTGCGATCAAAATTCAGAAGTCATACACTTTAAAAACTAAAAGCCCTTAGACTGAGCCTGCTCCAAATATCCCATTGACTTTATCCCACAGAGTGGTTTTCAGTCTTGAAAAAGGCCATTTGTCAAACAAAACACCATGGACTGAATGCAAAATTAGAGTTAACAAAAGAAACGGAACAAAGTAAGCAGTTGATCTCTGGAGATACAATTACAACCTCTCATTGGGTCAGAGGTTGGCATTGTGCAAAGATGAGAAATGTATATATACACTCTGCAATGCAGAGATAGTTGCAGGCAGTGAGATGTTGTGTATGGTCAATTACTCCAGATTAATAACCAAATTGAGTGGTTCCAGAAAAGGAGTGAGGCTGAGGATCATATTCCCATTTGTATCATAAGATACACCAGAAGATAAATCTCACTCATATTTCTAATGTTGATGAGGTTTTCATAATCTGGATTCCAACAAGTATATGTACCTTGGATAAGGTTTCCACATTCAGTTCCTTTTGATTTGCACTGCACAGATAAGTTTGCTCATGTGCAGTGGCATTATATGCTGGCTGGCCTTTACAAAATGTTCTCTGGTTTGCCTGTTCACAAGGTAACATACAAAGCTTTACATACTTCAGGCTGGGCTGAAAGCTTCAAAGAGTTGCCAACAACATTTATTGGTAGTTTCCCTAAAACTAAGAACATAGACCTTGTGTAAAAAAACAAACAGATCCAAAAAATAAAAACAAGATGTTGACATATTGTTGAGACACTTAGCTATTTAGATATATATATATGTTTGCACTTGTTTTCTTTTTGCATTTGAGTAGAACAGCCATTAACAAGATTATATATATACTGTATATATATATATATATATTCTCATAGAAAGAGACATTTTAAAGGCCTTTTCAAAGGAGGCCAAGTTGAATCATATCTTAGCAATGTTCAGACATTTAAGATGTTGTTTTGTACAACACAAATATTTTCTAAGAGTTCTGTACAAATGTAATAGCATAAACATCTCTAGTTTTATGTAAGACAAGATTATACAATACTCAAGGTCTTTACAAAGACCACATCCCAACTGACAGAGAGAGAGAGAGAGAGAGAGCATCTGATAGCTTAAAATTTTCAGCAGACCAGATTATTATTGCCCATAATTTTGACACGATTGTGGCAGCATTTATGAAAATGGAGTCTACAACAGATTGATATCTTTAAAAAAATCTATAATTGATCCATAGGAGTATTTCACATGTTCTTGAACTTGTCTGATGGGAGCAGTTCCAATTCTCAATCACATCTAAAATCCATTACCTTTTCTTGGTGAGTAAGAGGAATTTTACATTTCATCAGCAGTAATCTTTCACTATTTCATCAATAGGAATCTTTCAAATGTACTATATCTGGCTGGTAACAGTAGACAGAGATCTTCAACAGTTATCTGTGATACATTTGGGATGGGGGGACGGGAAAGAAGGACCAACCAATAATGAGTGGATCCCCAAAAAAATGGTATTCAAAATGTCTAGCGGAGGTACAGTACATTGAGAAGCTAACACAGAACCATGCACTGTCTGTTAACATCAGCAAGAGTTGGATGAGGCTCACCTGGGTTGTTCCAAAGCCCTGTTTCTACTGTCACATAAAATGTACGTTCTGTCTTTCTCTAGTGTGCACTGGAATTATATTAATCTGCATTTGACAAAAAACATTAGCAAGGAACAGAAATTACAGAGTTTGTGACCCAGAATTCTGTAAGGCTTCAATGTGCACACAAGGTTTGGGTGAGCAGGAGCTTGCCCATTCTTTTCAGCACTGGGAAGTGGCTTGTGCACATTACATGCGCAGAATTAACTGTTCGGATGAATGGTACATTTAAGAAAGTCAACCACCACTTCCAAAGGATTTAGGTTACCCCCCCCCCCAAAAAAAAATAGGCTTAGTTTCTGCTTCTTTTGCCTCAGTGTTTAGATGTGTCAGATATTTAGAGAAGACCAAAGACACAATGAGATGAATAGCATAATAAAAATCAGCACAAAGTAATTGATTTTTCTGTGGGTTTGGATATGCTGGATAAACTCTCTGATTCAGTTATGACCAGATTGCAACTTGCCAGACCTTACACAACTTTTCCACTCCACTCAATAATATTTGTTTTATTTCTTTTAAAGTTAGTCTTTCATATTTTGCAATTCTCAAGCATTGATGAAGAGATAATATACTAATACAATGAAAATCAATAGATTCTTTCTCTTTGTATTGCCATTTTCTTAATAATATTTTACTTTGTAAAATAGACTCCCCGCCCTCCCCAATTGAATTTAATATAATGTAATGGGTCTATTCTAGTCAGGACTAAGTAAAATATAGGCCTGAGTTTCTGAGTACACGTTATGAAATACATACACATTTTAGAACTACACATTCCCGAATTTATGGGGAAAGTTACAATGTAAAACAAATTTCAAGTAAAATGAAGTGCAACCATACTGCTTCAAGCAAGTCTCAACACATCCAGTTCCAACTTTTCATCAAAAACTCCCTGAGTCAAGATCTGGATTCAAGTCAAATCATTCATAAGATTGGTTCAGCATAGCCAACTGTCTCTGGTAAGCTTTTGTCCAGGATGGTGACTGCCTTACACTAGGTCGGAATATTTATCTATTTAAACCAGTATGCCCTTTTTGGCTAGCAGATACTCTCCAGGCAGAAGACTTTCATAGCATCTGCTAAATCAAGAGTGCACAACCTTATCATATCTGAGGGCAACACAGGTTGAGTCTCCCTTATCTGAAATGCTTAGGACTAGAAGCGTTTGTGATTTCAGATTTATTTATTTATTTAGATTTTTGGAATTTTGGAATAACTTTATTTGCATACACACACACACACACACACTGACATATCTTGGGGATGGGACACACATTTAAAATGTATAGCTAATACTAGTAGCCTGGAGGTTAATATTACATAATGTTTTTTAAAAAATAATTTTGTGCATGAAACAAAGTTTGTGTATCATTTTCTGAAGGTTTTCTGGGCTATGTGGCCATGTTCTGGAAGAATTTGTTCCTGACATTTCACCTCTATCTGTGGCTGGCATCTTCAGAGGGTTGTGGCATGGGAGTGTGTTACCCTGAAAGGTTGGCGGGTTTTATGGTAGGCCCCAGTGTATGGATTGTGAATCCCTGTACTAAATTTGGGATAGAAAGAATATTCATGTTTATTTATTTTCTAGCCAAAACAGAAGCTTCCTAATACTAGGGAAATTCAGTCATGAATAGTAGCATAGAGGTGGAAATCACACAATTTTGACTCACTAATTACACATCCTGAAGTGTTTTGGGAAATTATTCTGTTCAAAAATGTATGCGTTTTTGTGGTACAAAAATTGTGGGTTTTGCTTTAAAAAAAGCAGCAACTACTGTTTCTAAAAAGACATATGGTTTTTCCTTGGTGCCAAACCTATGGTGTTTACACAAAAAGTATGTTTCTGGAAACAGTGCCCTCTGCAATAAAAAAAAGTCTTTTTTGCAATACAACACAATTTTGATGCATACTTTTTGTGCAGGATAATTTCCCAAAATACTTCAGGATGTATGAATGCCAGGAAAAACCTATATGAAAAGAATCATTTTTCAACTGCAGTGGGAAGAAAATTATTCATCTTTAAATGTAAGGATGAAAATAATTAAATATTTGCATCTCTGGCTAGATGATCCTTTCAGTGGAAGTTCCCAGGGGTTGAAACTGGGAACCTCTGTGCACAAATCATTTGTGCTCCTGCTGGGCAGCCCTAGCTAACTGGCTAAATATAGGTGAATGGCCTATGTTTAGCTAATTTCATGCTCTGGATGAATGGACAGCTTTGAAATATGGATTGGCCTGGTGAGCCAGCATGACTTAGGAGAGGAAATTATCTACAAGGCCTTAGAAAATCCTCAAAAGCTATAATCTCAATGCCATGCTTACTGGAACAGTGTTGGGTTGAAACTTCCCACAGGTGTATGCGATCTGGAACAAGCGTATCTGTTATATTTCTTTGAGAGTGGCTGGCTCCACGTAAACCAAACCTGAACTCTTTCTCCAAAGAGCAGAGTTTTACAATAGTCACTTTAGCCCCATGTTTTCTTTTTCTCATTCTGCCTATTTCATTTACAGATAAATGGAGGCACAGGAAATAATTCCAGCTCTCAAAGGATGCCAGTGTTTCCCAAAGACAGATGTCCTCTCTAGTAGTTAACTTAGCCATTGGTTCCTGTGTAGATCAAACAATGGACAAAGGGTTCTTTTGGCCACTGCCCATTAACTTTCACAGTAGACTTGCTCCTGCTCATTCATTAGCTCCTCAGAGAAACATATGATGTGAATATTAAGAACTCTGTTGCTCTTTATGGAAAGGGAGAGGGTTTGAGAACCCTTTGTTCACATTGGGAAGTTAATGGCTGAAATCTACTCTCTGCGGCCGTTTGCACTAAGGAAGAAGATGTTAGAAGACGCCATTGCATGTGCTTTGATTTTTGCAAGAGAAAAGCAGTAGGTGGAGCCACTGTGTTCACTGATGCCTTCTGATCTTTACTCAGTTCAAAATATGACCACATGACCACCATTGCCAAATAGTGGTCCTCATGACTTCAAAGCTTCTCAAGTCATAATTCCCTGCTTCTTCCTTAAAATTAGGAATATACCATCACTCATTAGTTCCATGCTGACACCTAGAAAGTACAGAAGGTATTTTATTACTGCTGCCAAGCTGGGGTTTTCATATGCTGCATATGAATGTTCTCTTTGAAACTATCAAAGAGTTCAGCAAACTCACCATTTTCTATCCCTAACTATAACTCTTCCTCCCTTCATTTTCTGATTCACCATAAAAGAAAATAACCTGAGTATTATGTTTGCTTCTTACTGTTTAGCCACACAAACTGTGCACACACACAGGTCTAGAAAACAAAATAATACTTCTATTAAACAAATCAGTGTTAAATCAACTAAGGCAACTCATAGCTAGATGGATTTTTCTTTCATAATGGAGATGAGAGAATGATGCTGGATCCAGTCAGAGGCAGATTTGTAATCTTATCCTCAGGACGCCTAGACCAATTTGTAAAGGTGATTGAACCAACAGAAAAAGACAAAGTAATTTAACATGTAGATGTTTACATCTTCCAAAAAGCACCAATATTTGGCCCTTTAAATGCCTAACAGACAAAGCACTTGATTCTTTCCCAAAATAAGTAGGGTATGGGTATGTGTGTCTGTGTCCCACCTTGCCACTGGCATCCTCCATTAATCCCAAACAATATAACACTTTCTTGGCCCAGAAATCTCATGCCATTGTACACAAGGCCTCCTTTGTTTCCCTGAGGCTTTTGATACTATTTGAAATAACTTAGTCCTGCCACAAGAAAAAATTTCTCCAAGAAGAGTTCAGAATCCAACACTGCTATATGCGCAGCCCGCCCGATCAGCGTGTTGGCTGTGTTTGGCAAGGCATGGAACACGTCATGGCGGATCAAAGTGCAGTCTTTGGCCCCAATGACTGGCTGGAGGAGGTTGTTGATCATCTCGGCATACACTGGACCTTAAAAAGTTGAAGGAATACTGTTGCATTATATATGTTTAGTTATCCAGCACCCTCAATACAAACAAACAAACAAGTTTCATTTATATACCATTTCATACCGCCTAAGCAGTGTCTAAGTGGTTTACAACTGTAAGCTAATTTGCCCGCAACAATCTGGGTACTCATTCTAGCCACCTCGGAAGGATGCAAGCCTGAGCCGAGCTTGAGCCCTTTTGCTGGTCTTAAACTTGCAACCTTGTGGTTTTGAGTGAGAGGCTGCAGTACAGGCATTTAACAACTGTGCCACCAGGGCTCTTCAATACACATGACATTTTACAAAACTAAGTATCATCAACATGATAACTATCACTGTCTCTACTATTTGCTGTAATTATGTAACAGTAATAGCAGTATATAGTCTGGATTCTCTTGGTAGTGCTAACTAGAGGAGACCCCACTCAATTAATTATTGAATGGTGAGGCCACACTAATATAAATCAATTGGTTTAGTCTTCTTGGAAGGGAGATTGCCAACAAATGCCATGTGCTCTAGACTACATTCAAAGGAAGGCAAAGGCAAGCAAGCTCTGAGTGTGCCTTGTCTAAGGAAACCTTATGAAATTCATGGTGGTGCCTTATGTAAATAAGTGTTTTGGAGGCACATACATTACAGCACAATTAAAAAAAACACTTCATATGAAAGACAAACTTTTAAAGTGCCCAAAATCTTCTCTTGATTGGATCAAAATCATAAAAAGAACTGAGATCTTAGACACTTTTAACATTAGAATAAATATAAACAGTGTAGTTATGCAGAAAAAATATACCTGTATGTCTGTCTTTCAGTGCAGATTTACACATTTCTATTCTTGCAGAATGAAATGGTACATAACGATCTTGAGGGGAGGCCACCAGAACAACGTTTTTGAAATACTGGAGACCTGGGAAGGGGGAATACAGGGAATGTTACAGTTAGCAACCTTTGGATACCTGTCCTCATTAACTGCTAGTTTGCATTGTTTAGAGATCTCCTATTTGCTTTCCTATACCCACCATCTTACTGCATCACCCTTATCTACATCCTCTGTTTCTGGCCTCTCTCCTCTATAAAAACATGTATTTTATTATGCACAAATTTTTCTAAGCAAAGCTATTTTTATATGTTTTTCAAAGTAGACTGAATTTCTTTCTCTTCTTTATTAAACCTTGTAGGGTGTGTGGGTAGATGTGAGACTGGTTGTTGTTCTGTTTCTGTCTCATCAATGTGGTAGCTCTGCTTGGGAGATCCAGTACTATATCCCACATTTCCCAACAGGACATATATTAGGTGGGTGGGCAAAGTATGTGTATGTATGTGGGCCACCATGGGGGAATGGGCCATTTTATATTGATGGCCTACAGTGGGCATAAAACATGAAGAAAATACCCCCATATCCCTAGAGGGCAATTTGGAGCATTTGAAGTGAAAAAAGTTTGATTTTCATGGGGAGGATACAGCCCTCCAAAGTTTCTGACAGGGGCACTGAGGCACTTAACCTCTGACAGTTACCACTCCTGCATTCATCAGGCTTCTTCAAGAAGAGAGAAGGAACCCTCTATTACTGTGGCAATAGATGTATACTATTTCTGTTTCATAAATGAAGTTAAATGTGCAGTATGTCAGAAAAAAAAACAAGCAAATATCCAATGTTTTAGCACAATAATTAGACAGCCAGAATTCTCATTCACCATACTCTAATGGTGAACAGGGATTTAAACCTTTCCATATTTCATTCACACATGAAAGAGCTAATAACATCAAAATTTTCTCCCTTTTTGATATTATTAAGAGAGTTTTTGCACATTTTGATTACTTTTTCACACTTTTGAACTTTTGAAAAAAAAAGTGTTACAAAACTGCCTTGGTTTTGTGGCATTTATATATATATAGTGTGGTGTAGTGTTGAGCACTGGACAACACTAAACCATTGGATTCTGAAGGTTAGGGTTTGAATCCCTGCTCAGCCATGGATCAGGCTAAACTAGACCTAATCCACCTGCCCACATGCCCAAGGTCCCTCTGGGGTTTCTAGGAAACACCATGAGTTTCCCCAAATTTAGTTTGTAGAAAAGTTGCATTAACACCAGAAAAACATGAATCTTCCCTAGAAGTAGCTGTATGTCTTCAGGACTGCCAGCACTGGCTTCAGGGTGAATGTGACACTTTTCACCAGTGTGCATACAAAGTGGCAAGTCCCCCAATGATGTCCATTGTTAATGCTATTAATTTCAATGTTTTCTATTTGAATACAATCTCACCTACCTGTTTTTTGGCTGAGCTGATAGAGGAAACATTTCCGCAGATCTGTATTGTCTCTGAAGGTTAGCTGCAACAGTGACCCAGATTTTTTGAGCTTCTGCATCAGCCACAGCCCTGGAATGATAATTGATATATGTTGGTTTCTAAAGACAAATATATGACAAAACTCCAAGAAGCTGATAAGAAGAAATCAATGTTGCATTTCTTTTGAAACCAGTTTTAATCACGTCGGTATTCTCAGACAGAGATACTAATCAGTTAATCCACCAGTTTTATTGCATGTAGCTTTTCTTAAAGGGGGGGGCACATAATCAGATAGTTTTTATTGATCACATGCAGAGGTTAAAGTAGCATCTTTTAAAACTCTTGTTGTAATTTATTCAGTTGCCACTGCAACAAGAGAAAACCCAATTTGTTTATATAAGGAACATTTATATAAAAAGGATTGTGAAAAACACTCACTCCTCTCTCAGTTCCTTCCTGAGCAACTCAGAAATTTTTGCCAGGAGCTCTTACCTGTACTAACTAAAGTACTGTTGTTGTACAGTGTTCCTAAGTGAGGCCCAGAAAGAGACAAGAAAGTGTGTAGCTTGTTGAGGTAATACCGAAACCTGGGCCGGGTTAATACCGATCGGATGATGACGTTACCAAGGGAATGACCGATAAAGCTGCAGAAATAGAAAATTATGTTATCACAGTTATATCTGTTCAATATATAATTTCTGCTCAGTACATTAACTGTACTATTTAGCAAAGATTTTGTATCCTAATTCAGTCCCCCAACCTATTTATTCCCATATTGTTTTTTTAAAAAATATTTTTACTGTGTCATTCAAAGTGGCTAAAATACCATAAAAAAGCACCAGATGTTGTCTGATCTTAGAAGCTAAGCAGAGTTTGTCCTAGTAAGTACTTGGATGGGCCACCAACAACAAAAAGCAGGCTACATTTCAGAGGAAGGAACTGACAAAATCACCTTTGAGGATTTCTTGCCTATGAAAACCATCTGAAATCCACGGGGTTGCCATAGCTTGACAAGGGGCGTGAATATTTGTTATTATTGCTACCGTTTTTAAGAATGTTTTAATTGTAAGTGGTTTAATTGTATTTTAAAGGGGGTGAGATTGGGAGGTTATGTTATGGAATGTATATTTTAATGTTGTAAATGTTGCCATTAGATTCAAGAACAATAAGCATGATGCTGTATCAAAAAGTGCCCATCCAAAATGTATCTATCTGGATCGGAGGCTTTAATAATGAATTATTCATTTTTACAATATGAAAAAAAGAGATACTTCTTTTTACCTTATTCGTGATATCGACAAGTTGTACAACTGAATGTGCTGAATAATCTCATCCAGCAAACGGTCGGTCATTGTATCAAAGTCTGCAAATGTATCTGTCTGTGAAGGAGAGGATGGTGTCAGTCTACCACCTTTTCTTGTGCATGCTGTACCTACCATTTCTGATGATGAAAGCACAGCTACATTTGCTACCAGTTGTGGTACTGCACAGCCAGGTGACTGTTAATGTTGACTATAATAAAGCTACCAGCAAATTGGATTGTGATAACAATGTTCCATAAACCTGTTTGGCAGCTAATTAATGCTCAGAGGGGGTCCACCAATGTACTTGTTTAATTCATAGGTTTAGCTGGCTACTCTTGTGAGTTAGAAATAGGCCTGTTACAGACTGCCAAAATAAAGCTGCTTCGGGTCTCTTTGGAGGTATGCTTTTTAAATGACGCATACATCCTAAGAATCCGGAAGCTGCACCAAAGCTGCACTCCGGTGCTTAGGAATGGAGTGTGGCTTTGGCGTGACCTCCAGACTCTTAGGACCCATGCATCATTTAAATAGCATACCTCCAAAGAGACACGAAGAAGCTTTATTTTGGCAGTCTGTAACAGGCCATAGAAAGTTAAAAAAATATGGAAGAATCAAATACACCAGGGATCAGGATGACAAATGTTTCCCCTTCTTGTCAGAAACTGTGCTGTTTTATAATCCAGTAGCCTGTGCATCAGATTCAATACTAATGAGATGGCAGGGAAATAATCATCAAATGCTGGGGCAGAGATGCAAGGGAAACATATCCAATAATTAATGTTTTTGTTTTTTTTTTTTTTTGTGTGGCTGAGAAAAATAATCTCACTAATTGCATTTCTTTTGAAAAGGAAAAAGAGAGACAGAACACAAACATATTCAATTTTCAGTCTCCCATCTACTAAACATGCTAGTCAATGCAATATAGATGCCTGCCTGTTTGCATTGTTAATTACTTATTTTTTTCCTGAAATTTAGTATCTACAATATTACATGTCATTTACAAATGAAAGAACCAGCTTGAATTTGTAAGCTGCTCTGAAAGCGTTGGTGGCAGAAGAGTGGGGTATAAATACTCAAAATGAATGAATGAATGAGGGGGGGACCACATAAAGCCTTTATGATCTGATGCATCATCATCATCATCATCATCATCATCATCATCATCATCATCATCTGTATCCTGTTTTTCTCCAAAATTGGGACACAAAGCTTACAAATAAAAAGAGCAATTAAAACCTACGAAAGTGGGCATTAAAACAGAACTAATCTACTACAATATCAAATCACATTGCACATTAAAAGAATAAAATACAATTAAAAAGATAAAAGCACTTAAAACAGTCCATATTATAACAGTTAAGAATAATAAAAAGCAATAAAACTATCAAAATAAAACTATATATAGACCCTTAAAACAGACTAAAAATCTTTTAAAAAAATAACCCATCTACCTGGTTCCTTTCTGACATCAGGAAATCAAGCTTTCCTCCAGGAAGACCCAGCTCAATGAAAGTTTTTACCAACCGGAGGTCTGCACTGTTACCTTGGAAAACAACACAACACTCTTCTAAGATATTGATTGCATTCTGAAGGCCATCATCTACCAATCATCCCTCCTTTGGACAGACCCATACTTGTTGTTCTCACTGAAAGGAAAGTTTTTGTACAATTCCTTCCACAGTCAACACCATTAGACTTTTCTTCTGGTATCTATCATTTCATATATGTTGTTGTTGTTGTTGTTGTTGTTGTTGTTGTTGTTGTTATTATTATTATTATTATTAACCTTTATTTATATAGCGCTGTAAATTTACACATTTACATATGTGTGACAGAAAATACTGCAACTGCAAAAGGAATATTCCAGGCTCATCAACATCAAATGAGAACCCTCCCCAAATGTCCTGTTTCTACAGCCTCACATCCGTCAGAGCCTTCTGCCAAATCCACATCTTGACCCAGATTACATGTTTCTAAGTAGTCAACATGAAATTCTGGAAGTTTATAGGGATCCCTACAAAGGTTTCAAGTAGTGATGTTTATCTACTACTGGATATTTATAATTATATCCCACTTTTCAACAAAAAGTCTCCCAGGGCGACAAACAAACTGTTCATTTAACAGTTCCCTGCCCTCAGATAAATGAGACATTGCACCCAAGGGAAAGGGAATGGCAGTAAGGGTTGGGATTGTGTCTAACAGGTGTTGTCTACTCTTCTTCCCCTCAGTGATCAGAGCAATCACAGTTGGAATGGAAGCAAGACCTTTCATCAACTGTTGGGGCCTAGCCTAGGCACACTGCAACCATGATACCACAAGAAGCATGGCTCTAAATCTGCTGGTTATCACACATTCAGATACCCAATTATTTTCATATCTGTCTTGGTCCTTACCATCCAGCCCATGAACACAGACCACCAGGTGAATCCCATCTTCCAAATTTTCTTCCTCTTCCTCTGGTGGAAAATATGGGACATCAGAAGCTAGTACAGATAAATCACTGTACAGATATCCTTCAGTCTTCAGTTCCTTTTTAAATTTTTCTTTGGCCTGATAAAAACTGGAGAATACACTAATAAATCAAAGGTTGAACTGGGTGTTTGGCAAGAGACTTATATTATCACCAAATACAGGGGAAGGGGATTTCTGCAAGTATAGCAATTATATCAGCTGTAGGAGAAACATCTAAAATTCAGATATTCTTATCGTGGCACAATGAATGCTAGTTTTGCAAATTTCTCCATCTTTATTTATTATGTATTGATTCCCATCTTCTGAATTCCAACTAAAAAGGTTATTATCATGCAGAAAGACAGCATATAATTATTAAAACAAACAAACAAATACCTTTTTACCTTAGCATTCTTTCATTGATCTCTTCATCCACATCACTGGACTCACAAGAAATGACTCCAAAGGAACCCATTGGTTGATGTGTAATAGGAGAGGTAACCTGTTTGGAGGAGAAGCCTGCTGTTGGTGGGCTCTCTTTGAGAACAGAAGAAAACGGAAGACAGGTGGCTGTGCAAGAAACAGATAAATTGACTCCTTCAATGGCCTTTTTGCTCTCAAGCACCAGTGTCTCTGGTACCACCGAATGGAATCCTGTACTGTTTGATGACACAGTGTTGAGCTCTTTATTTTCCAATTCAGCACAAGAGGTTCCACACTCAGATCTGTTATCCAGTTCAATTTCTTGTAAATTGTGGATTTCTGCACTACATGCTGCTGTCTTGGCATTGACAAATGGGCTACCACAGGACCTCTGTGTGGGGATAGAACCTGATACCACCACTGTTGAAACAGGCATGGTATGGGTAAGGTCTGACGCATGGGTCTCACAGTCTGAGAATGCCTCAACATCTGTGGAATACAACCTGCAGCCTTTGTGCACATTTGCTTCATTAGTGTATTCATTGAGATGAGTTGTATTTGTGCCTAAGTAGACATTTGCCCTTCCCAAGTTGTCTTCCACTTTTCTGTTTGGCAACTGGTGTTCCACTGTGCCATTTGGATCATGATTCTGCTTTAGGGAAAGAATTTCTGCTGCTGTTTCCAAACTACAGTCCATCTCTGAAGCATCTTCAAATGCTTCTGGGAATTGACAACTGTCACTATTTTGTTCAGATTTGAAATGCTCCATTGTAGCAAGGGGTAGTGGTGGTCCTTCATTTTCTCCACCATTCTGACAAGTGGATATACTTTCTGTTATGGTCATGCTGGCACACCCTGTTTCCACATAGGACCCCTCAACAATGTCTGAGATTATTTTAGTATATTTGGATAGATCCATGTCTTCTACAGTCTCCTCAGGGCTACTGATCTGAGGAGCAGAGATAGATTTTGTCAGTTTGTTGGGTTCCACCTCCTGCTCTTCCTCCTCATATGGCAAGGAGCTAATTGATGTGAGTGAGGCTTGTATGCCACTTGGCAAACTTGTATTGCTTTCAGTGTGTCTGCCCTCCAGAGAGTTCCGATGAATTGTGTGCCTTCTGACAAGCTGGTGAAGAATCTCCCGGTCACTGGGCAATTCCAGGGCCTTGCTCCTTGCATCAGACCAAGCCACAGAACTTGGCTCACTTTCGATTCCTGAGTCTGAAATTAGGGATGAAGATCTCTTGATGACCCCTGACCTGGAGCTAAATTCTTCACAATCCTGCACTCTCTCCTTCTTCTGAAAAGATTTGACCCCTTCAACATCTTCTGTTTGGTTCTGCAAGCCAAAATGATCATTTACATCAAAGCCTCCCAAAACAGGCAATACTGAATCATCACCCTGATCAAATTGTTTCTCATGGCCATTTTGTTCATCTGATGTTAGTTTGTCTGAGATGACAATAGACCCACAATTATTTATTTTAGCTTCTTGGCTCAATACAGTTTTGTCTCTAAGTTTGTGGTGTTCATGTGTGCCACTGTCATACATAGAAGCCATGACTAGCATTGGTCCTCTTTGGTGGGCACTATTATACAAAGAGTCCATGTTCAAATATTCCACCTCTGTTGTGCGTCTATTGTTGTTTTCTGATAATTCCATTGGTATGTTAAAGTCTTCTGAAAAATCTTTTAGGAAATCTGATTGCAAATCACTGCTTGCTTGTTTGGCTTCAATTTTATGTGACTGGACATCTCCATTCATTACATGTACCTGAGTCACAGAATGATCTTTGAAACTCTTGACTATAGAGCAACCTTCTTCTGGATAGTTGCAGGTGTACATTGATTTTCCATTTATCCTATCTGTATGGATGATGAATGGAGCATCATTTCTGAAATCTCCCTTTGCTAAAGCAATGCCATTGTTTGAAGAAGGCTCTCCATTTTTATCTAAGTCCACTTGCAAACTATCCACAGCAGAAGCCACAAAGTTTGACAAAATGTCTAAGTCCTGAACTGAAAAAGAAAGAAAAATAAGCATAAACCCCCCACAGTAAAGTGATGTAGGTCCAAAACATGCTGCAGAAATAATCCAGTCTGAGACTGCTTTAAATGTCCTAGCTCAATGCTAGGGAATGATGGAAACTGTAGTTTTGTGAGATACTTAGCCTTCTCTGTCAGAGAGCTCTGGTGCCTCATAAACTACAATGCCCAGGATTCCCTAGTACTGAGCCAGGACAGTTAAAGCAGTCTCAAACTGGATTATTTCTGCAGTGTGTTTTGAACCTTACAGAATATATTTGTATCAGTAAAATCAAAAGCCTGATCCTAAACTCAGATGTTAGTTTATAAAAAATTCCCGAATCATTCCAAGAAATATTTCTAGATCTTGCTGGTCTCATCAGCAAATAAATATCCCTGAATGCTTTTGCCTGGTGAGAAATTACATTTTGGTTCAGTAGTCAACTGGTGACAGCGTATGGATATTCAGAATAACTCTCAGCTCAGAAATTGAAGGTGCTTCTCAAAAGTTCTATATGTGATAACCAAATCATAAGATGTTTTGGCTTAAAAGAAACCCCCAATCTAGTTGAGATTTTGCTTTTGGTGCCAACTCTGCATGTTCAGATCTGGTTTGGACTCTGGAAAGAAAGTAGGGAAAAGTCTCCTTAGTTCACCACTCCTCAATGGCTATATAAAGACTTGGAGTGGATTCACCACCCCACTGACATGATGTCACCAGCTGCAACAGGTCCAGAAACTTACATGCTTCCTCAGATACACACACGTGTGGCACTAAGGGAAACCTTCAGATATAGTACAGTCTTCCCCCTATATCTATGGGATCTGTAGCTGCAGTTTCATTTACCCGTGCCAAGGGAAACAAAGGGTCTTTTTAGGAAACTGGAGGCCCTCCAGCATAAGTCTATGGTCAACTTCGCCCAACAATTGACCATAAGGTCATGCCAGAAAAATCTGCTTATACAGACCAGCTCTCTAGGCATCTGGAGATCCTGCAGAGCAACTATAAATGGTCAACCTCTGCTGTCTGCTGTTAACCACAGTTTCCTCTTATCCATGGTAACTATGAGAATGGATCCCCTGTAGATATAGTGGCCAGACTGTATTTCATTCTCATATGTGAGAACAAAAAATTCAAAAGTTGTCTTCCCACTGAGTGAAATTGTAATAGTTTTTGCACAAGGTGCGTGTGTGCTTTTTCACATTTTGTAACTTTATGTAAAAAAAAGAAACTGAATATTTTTTGTGTACAAATCAAATTGTATTTTCCATGATGACCAAGATCTTGCACTGTGCTTGCTTAGTGTAAAGCTACACTCACATAGTTAAGTGAATACTGCACTAAACCATCCTTGTGTTGAATACTGACACTGTGTAATCTGTGAATCTGTTTGCTTATTGTCCCAATATGTGACAGAGGATACATAATGGCTGTTTCTTAGTCCTTGTAAAGCAAGTGCTCCACCCTGAAGGCATTGGCAAAGAGTCATGCATTATCCATGAATATGAACCTTCATGTGTATTGGTTGTACTTGGGGCACTTGTCTCATGCAACTGTGAACTATATACAGTATTATGTCATGGCCAAAAATGTGCAACTATATACAAGAAAATTTGTCTTTGTAAAAAACCAACAGGATGTCAACCAGTGCCCTGACCCAGAGATAAAAAATCTCCGCATATTAGACAAATTTTTGATGATCTCTCTAAATCTCTAAATCATGGAGCATAAGTAAAACTACTCAACATGCTTTCCATATTTAGAGTGCATTGAACTAAAAGTGTGACACCACATATGTGCAAATGACTGTAAATACATGCCTATAAGTATGCCCAATGGTTAGCGTGTCGGCAGTATCGCTAAGTCAAACCAAGTGGGTACATATCAGAAATGTGTTTGCTCTCTGTACAATTTTCTATGGAGAACAGTTTTCTGCAGATAAAATACCATTTTGCACATAGAATAAGTTTTGCACATAGAATACGTCCTAAACTGCAAAGATTCTCACTCCTCATTAGGCTTTTAAAAAACAAACAAATAAAAAACATTTTTAAAAATATTGTTGAAGATTGTTCTCCTCTCCAAGTTGAAGATTCTACAGACCTAGTGATACATATTACCCACCTTTGTAGGGGACATCTACATATCGGTCTTCAAAGATAATGGGTAATGTGCTCCAGTCTCCATCTATGTCGAGGCACTCTACAGGCAAAGGTGGCATGCTGGTGAGGTACTCAGAGTTTCGGACTTCTGATGAAACCTGGCTGTGACTCTGGATACTATTTGCAAGGAGATAAGGGGAAATCATATGTTAACTTTTGGAGAATGTGACATTTTCCAGAATTAATGTAATGTCTACATCCCCCTTAGTTGACTAGTATTCAAGAAGATTGAAGTGCACTGGGTTTCTAAGGTTAAGTGAGAATTCAAACCCTGGTCTTCTGGAGTCCTAGGCTGCTGCGACACTGCAGAAATACAAATCCCAGAATTCCATAGCACTGAGTCATGGCAATTAAAACTGTGTCAAACTGCTTTATTTCTGCAGTGTGTCAGCAGTCCTAGTCCAACACTCAAACCACTACACCGTACTGGTCTTCTACCAATAAGATTCAGATCCTCAAATGCTTAATCTGTCAATGACTCTGACACAAATACAAGTAAATGTTAGAAAAGAGATTGCATGTTGTCATAGACAAGATACAAATAATTCCCCTAACCTTTGCTGTACTGCAAATGACCACTACATTAGAAAAAAATATGCATTTGGCAAAATTTAATTTTTATAAGGAAAAAAATTCTGACACACAAAATTAGTTATTAAGATACAGTCCATCCTTGGTATAATAATAATAATAATAATAATAATAATAATAATAATAATAATAATAATAATAA
>NC_056525.1:242341264-242383032 GCF_019175285.1 Sceloporus undulatus
ATATTATTCATATTTTCCTGCCTTTCCCAGGTGGATTGAGGCGGGATTACAACCCAATAGCAATATACAATTCACACAATAAAACAACAATGTAGTACTATAAAATATAAAAATAGAAAACAGTTAAAATGATACTATCAAAGCGAAAGTGGAGAGAGATATTTCAATCTAGATCAAAGAGGTAAAATATGTTTAATAAGAGATTAGGTGGATAAGCTTGCTGGAAGAGATCCATCTTAACTGTCCTCTTAAAAGCCTCCAAAGAGGTAGTGAGACAGATCTCTTCTGGGAGACTGTTCCAGAGTTTTGGAGCAGCTGCAGTAAAGGCTTTCTGGGAAGTGGAAGTTAGTCTGGTTGTGTGTAATTCCAACAAATTCTTTCCTGATGTTCTGAGAGTGCAGGGCAGATTATGTAGGGAGAGGCGTTCCCGCAAGTAACTCGGGCCCAAGACATATAGGGATTTAAAGGTAATAACCAACACCTTGTATTGGGCCCGGAAGCTGATTGGCAGCCAGTGAAGATCTTTTAAAATTGGAGTTATGTCATCAAACCTTGATGAACCGGTGACCAATCTGGCTGCCTTATTTTGAACTAATTGAAACTTCTGAACTTTGTACAAGGGTAGCCCCATATAGAGCGTGTTACAGAAATCAAGAGGAGAGATTCCCAGAGCATGTACTACTGCTTCAAGGTCCTTTCGGTCCAGGTAGGGACGCAGTTGGCATATCAACCAAAGTTGGTACCAAGCACTCCTGACCATCGCATCTACTTGTGATGACAACTGTAGAGATGGATCCAGGAGTACTCCCAAGCTGCAAACTTTATCCTTTAGGGGAAGTGTGACCCCATCCAGGACAGGATGACAAAGTTCCTTCCCTAGACCTGGGGTACCTATCGTGAGTACCTCCGTTTTCTCTGGATTCAACCTGAGTTTGTTTTCCCTCATCCAGCCATTGGGGTTCACTTCCAGGACCACTGTGGTTACCAAAAACCATGGATTCTCAAGTCCTATTAAATACAGTGGTGTAGTGAAATAGTGTTCCTTTTATAAAGCAAAATCAAAGTTTGCGTTTTGGAATTTATACATATATATATTGAATATTTTCAAGCAGTGAATGCTTTAATTCATGAATAAAGAACCCGCGGATGCTATAGTATGGCGAATCAACATTAATTATCACAACATCATTATTGAATCAATACATACAAAGTACGTACGTGCTTTCTTGGAAAGTCAATGCAGCAAGCTTTTGATGCTCAGCATAAAAGAAAGCCTCAGAGAATCTTCTTACCTGTAGGACAGACAATAGTACATGCATATCCTTATCAAACAAAGCAAATCCCCCCCTCCCAAAAAACACATAAAATCAGTTGCAGCTAATGCCACTCATAGTGATAAAGGAGAGCAGAAGAGCAATTAGAACCATCTCTCTAAAACAAAAATCACAATTCTTGAACCTAAAGAAAAGGCCACACCCTTTTTGGTTACAGCAGCAATATGTCTTATTTGGAGCGCTGGCCTACTGCACCTCTGATAGAAAGGGTGCCGCACAGTCACCTTTATGCATATGAAAGCCCTTGATCTTCCATCTCTGGGTTGGTACTAAAGGTGATGTCACGAACAGCAGGTAAATTGGAAGTGTGTGAAAATCTTCCTGCGATCGCACAACTTTCCCACCAACTAACAACAGTTTAAACCCCCCCCCCCAATTCCCCTCCAGACTTTCCTTTGTTTGATAAACTCCACTCCATGCCAACTCTTCCTTCAGGAAGGACAATAAAGGGAACCCACTGGAGATTATATTCCCCTCCCCACAAGCTCTTTGGCCTCATAGGGGTACTGCTATTAGAACTTTAAGGAAGGAAATTTTAAGGAAACTTTAGGGAATTTGAGAACTTAGGGAAATTGATATATTGCTTTGGGGAATCTCTAAGGATGTACAAAGCAATCTTGTAATGTCCCTAAAATTAATCATGTACTCAACAGCTTTTTATCATTATCATTTTCTTGTTCTAAGTATTGCTGGCCATTGTTACCCTTAGAGTGTGATGCTCCTGAACAAGATAGGCTGTGACATCAGAATGCAACGTTACAACCTCTAAAAACTGGGTCCACAGGGCCAAAAGATGGGAGCAGAGCCAGGCAAGGTCTTTGCTGATCTGCTCTGCTATCTTTTCAGGATTGTTCAGCATCTAGAAGAATATAAAACAGATATTAGCAAGATACACTAATGACAATTGTATGAAATAATGCCTGAATAGTACTGATTAATCCCAGTGAGAGTAGACACACTAAATCAACTGATAAAAGATAGGTCAACATGAAAGTAAATACCTTATTCTCTGGGTCTACTTTGGCTGGGACAGATACTATGATTGCAGCCAAGAAAACAAGGTGATCCCACAAATACACCTGGAGGAAACTCAAAACATTTTTCTAAACCAAGAATAAGAACATGTCCAAGATTTCTCCTTCCCATGTCCTTTTAGCAAATGAAGTCAAATGTGTAAATAATAATAATGATGATGATGCCTGTTTTGTCTCCATTATTTTGAGTTTCTTCCCTGTCAAAATACCCCAAAATGATGATGAAGCATTATGGATGATGAAAGATGGTTGTCAAAGCAGTCAACACAATTGCTGATTCTTGAACTTCCAGCAGCAAGAAAACAAGACAAATAGAAGAGGCTCATTCTTAATGGAGAGAGCTACCTTCAAGTAATGTTGGAGACTTTCTCTTTCCCTGGAAGAAATTTCAGGAAATGTTTCCTTCTATTTCAAATATATTTCAAAATGTAGCAGGTGAGTGTCTGATTTTTCATACAAACAGAAAGAAGGCTATACACATGGACATTACCAGATGGCCAACACAAAAACAAAATAGATTATATAACTGGATGTAAGAGATGGTGACACTCCATACTGGTAGACAAGACTAGACCAGGTGTTGACTGTGGTACAGATCATGAATTACTCATATCAAAAAGAAGAGTAAAACTTAATAAGAAAAGAAAACCAGTCATCATACCAAAATATGATCTAAACAATATCTCAACAAAATTTACTGACAATATAAGAAACAGATTTGCACTACTTAGCACAACAGACTGAGAACCAGAAGATCTATGGTCTGATGCCAGGGACATAATAAAAGAAGAATGCAGAAAGACATTTTCAAGAGCAAAAAAGAAAGAGGAGAAACCATGGATGACAGATAAAATACTACAAGCAATAAAGGAAATAAGGGAAGCAAAACAAAAAGCGGACAGGAACAAACTAAGTGTTGTTTATATGTCGCACACTGCAGGAGCACCACAAAACGGTGGTAGTCGCTTAAGAGCCAGCTTTTTGCCGGCTCAAAAAGAAGCTGCTTTCTGATGCTTCTTTTTGCACTGGCAAACAGGTGGATTGGGTAGCACAGTGTATGGTTGCTGCGACCCCTATCTGGTGATCAAAGGGGTGACATCAAGCCTCCCCCTCTACGCTGTCTGTTTCAGCCCTGTTTAAGCTGAGATATATCACTCTGTAATGCATCTGATGTATCAAAGTGATGTAGTACTTTGAGTGTTGGACTAGGACTTTTGAGACCTTATAAATCCACTGGGTGACTTTGGGTAAGTCACATTCTCTCAGCCTCAGAAGATGGCAATGGCAAAGCACCACTGAAGAAAACATATCAGCAAAGTCCAATAATATTCAAAATCCACAAAACAGTGATAGCATTAATCGGCTAACCAAAATGCACAAAATACATGATACAAGCTTTCAAAGCTCCACTGGCTTCTTCATGGTGTTAAGAATATACAGGAGAATATATATATATATGATCTTTGTCACAGGATTGCATTTTGTCAAGGTGCTGTTCATGTTCTTTGGGGGTATATTTATGCAAGCCAGTCCCTGTTCCTTCTGGCTATGTGGCACTAGGAACAAAACGAAACTGAAAGAAGTGGGGAAAAACTGGAAAGAAACTTCCCAAGAAACCCCCATCATGATAGGTACCTTAGGGTAGCCATAAGTCAGAAGTGATTTGAAGACACCCAACAAATGCATCTGAAGAAGTGGATTGAGATGCACAAATGCTCATGCTAAAATAAAAATCAATTAGTCTCCACAGTGCTACTAGATTCTCCCTCTGTTTCTCCTTTTTAAGTAGCAGTCTTCTTTCCCCAAATAACTAATTATCCACCAGGTGGCACTGCTCAACCTAAACATCTCTGGAGCAAAACCTTTTCTGCAGGACTGGCAGTATTTCTCTTCTTTGCTCCTCCCAGCAGGGTGGACAGCCTAGTTTTCTCTTTAGTTCACAATTAGACAGAGATGCCTGATAAGGCCACACATTTCAAGCAGAGGTATTCAAGCAGAAGGGGGGATGCTGTCTTTGTTCTTTACTCCCTTGTTATTTATAATTGTAGAGTAGCTACAGAAATGATGTGGAAGCTGCTAAAAAAATTGCTTGTGTGGTCAGGTCTTTGTGCTGCACAACAAAAAGGCACCATATAGTAAGCTTTCCAGCATCAGACAAAACTGGGGATGGTGAATCTAACAAAAGCAATGCATTCAGGTGTAATAGGCTAGTCAGGAATCTAGGTTTCCCAGATCTAAAAGCCAGGACCCTTGTGCATGTATTTGTGTACTAGCTAATTTTTCATTTTAAACAACTGAGGAAGGCAGAAGCGGGAAAGTTTTACATATGAACAGAACTATTAAATTATGTTTGTCACTCTTAAAAGAATATATATTTGTAATAATTAACTTAATCTTTTCTGGACCCAGGATCTGGAACAAACATGTCTGAACTTGTTTGTTTTTACATCATTCATGCATATGCTCACACAGACTTCAACACATGCACAAATTGTGGTTGATGTTTAATATATTACACATAATGCCCCTTGTATCCTCCCTCATGGAACATCACCAAGACAGGGTCATATCTGGGGTCCTTTTTATAGGTCCTGTTTGCTCTGGCCAGGAGCAGCCTGGAGTACCTTGGCCCAAATCTGCCTTGACCCTCCCCTATTGAAAAGGCCCTCCATTCCCATCACATTCAGTGAGCCTTTCTGAGTGTCCAATTGGTCACTTAGCTCTGAGGTCAAAATGAGGTGCCCAACCTTGATCACATAGCTGGGTACGTCATCCTCACCACTGAGCAAGTGCCTGGTGTCATTCATGGATGTACTGGGCAGCTCAACAGAACAGGTTTCATGTGGTCTCTTCCAACTCTATGACTCTATGGTTCTATAATTCTATGAAACAGCCACCTTAAGCAACAAAGAAGTTTTAAAGTTGTGTTTTAAGAGGGATATACCCCATTTCTGGTGCTGAATAGGCCAAATTTTGTCTGATCCATTTGCACCTGAACCAGGATTTGGCCTGTGCATCATACAGTCTCCCTGCTGAGAGAATGTGGGGGAGGCCATTTCATTTGGCCCCATAAGGACAGGGCCTATGTTTCAGCTTTTGGCCTTGAAATATCAGGGCCTGGGATAACCAACCTGGAAATCCTACTGAGGCATTAGGGAACTGTGTCATATTAGATCATTGGTCCATCCAGTGTTACCTGGTGATCCCTGCTAGTCTCCTGCTAATGGTCTCCATCAAGGTACAGACTCAACCCTGCTTCTTGTTGTTGTGTGCCTTCAAATAATTTCCAACTTATGGTGACCCTGAGGAGAACCTATCATGGGTTTTTCTTCAGAGGGGTCTTGCCACTGCCATCACCAGAGGCTGAGAGAGTATTGGTTGCCCAAAGTCACCTAGTGGGTTTCAGTTACTGATCCAGGATTCAAACTCTGTTTTCCTGAGTCCTAACCCAACACTCAAACCCATTGTGGCTCAACCCTACTTATTTTTCAGAATTAGACAAGGTTGTGTATGTTCAGGATAATTTGGTGCTACAAGATGCTAGGAGCATCCCATATATTGTGCTTTTGAACTTCCTCACTGGACAGGTGGCATGTCCCCACATGAGCCTAATACACACTTGTACATCTCTAAACTGCTTTGATTTCCTCTGCACTTGCAAGCTGTGTGCTCAGATTGGATAAATATTTGGATGGAAGACTACCAAGGAATGCAACTGGCCTCCAGATAAGACTAGGAACAACTCATGTCTGAAACTTTGAGGAGCCACTACCAATTAGAGCTGACGGTACTGAGGAAGGTGGATCAATGGTATGACTCAGAAGAAGGCACCTTCCAATATTTCTATGTCCCTGTGACCATTCTTATGTGCCTAAGTTGCTGTGGGAAGAAAAAGCTGGTCCAGAATGTCCAGTCCAGAAAGACAGTTCTTTGTTTCTAGTGTCTCACCTGTTAAAGTCTGTTCCTCAGGTCCACCCTGTCAAGGAATACAGTCTTACCTAAGACCACTTGACCTTCCTTATTTATTTTGGCTCCTAGCAGTCTCTCCCTTCCCTCTTTTCTCTTTCACACAAGAATATATCCCACAATGGACATGCTTAAGTACCTGCAGCTCTGAGGAAAGTTGTGAAAGTGTTTCTTCTACAGCAAGTTCCTCTAGAAAGAGAAAAGTGAGAAGCATGGTAGTTAGCAGAAACAGAAGGGAAAAATCTGAAAATCTCTTAGAATGTATTGGATATAGAAGGATATGAACCCCACTAGTCAAATCAAAAGAAAGTAAATGTAGGATTTCTAACTGTTTTGAAGCAGTGAACACATGCAGGCACTAAGAGTTAAACAAGATCTCTAAATGCTTCATTTTCTCCCACATTCAAGTTAGGTGATTTCCATGTTTTTAAATAAAATCAAATTGAAATTCTTATCCTTTCACACTGTTCTCTTACCTGGCTTCAGCTGTGGCAAACTGGGAATCTCTTTCTTTATGATGGCATAATGAACATGAAGCCCTCTACATGCATTCAAGAGAAGGAAGCAAAGGTCTCTATGCCACTTGTGTGCATGTTGCATACAGTTTTCAGATGGCACATAAAAGTTGCCCTGCATGACAAGGTCGATAAAAAAACAATTAAGAAAAGGAGTAGATTATTAGAATTTGACCTTTATAAGAAAGCCATGCTAAATTAAAGAATTGGTAGTCCATCAGAAAATACAGCCATTTGTATTCAGTTATCAGGGTTCAGGTAGAATTATGTGATTCATAGAAGCAAAGAATCATAGAATAATAGAGTTAGAACAGATCACAAGAGCCATATAATCCAAACCCTTGTCATGCAGGAATACACAAGTAAAGCATTTGTGTTAAAACATCTCCAAAAAGGAGAGTCCACCAACCTCTGAGGTGGTCTGTTCCACTGTTAAATAGCTTTTAAAGTAAAAAAGTTTTCCCTGATGTTTAAATTTTGGGGCTCGACAGACTGCCCTGAAAGGGTGAGCTGGAAGCACCTGGTTTTGCCCCTGAGGGACGCTGCAGCAGCCAAACCATGCAGCCTCCCTCTGCACCATAAGGAACCTCCTAAAAGCGAGTTCTTTTTGATGTGCGCGGCAGATGCCATGAGTGTGCCATTGGTGCACTGTCATGCATTTATGACACAAGCATGGAGCTGCGACGTGCAGATGCTGTGCCGCACTTGCATCATCATGGCAGCTCCCGTGTGGATGGGAGGTTGCCATGATGGCACTGCTGCCATGCACTAGGGTTCGGGACCAGGCGGTTGCTCCACAATCCCAAGCCCTAAAATCTGCCCCAGACTGCCACTTTTCAGCAGTCTGTACCGGGCCTTAGTATCTTTTCTTATAATTTGCTTTGTATTCTAGTCTCTGGAAAAACTTGTGTCAACTTCCTTAATCTTCAAACCAGGCATGTAAGATTGTTTGTCACTAACAGTGGATAAAACAGCAAAGAATGATCATGATCACAGACCTATCATATGTCTAATTTGGTTCTGAAATCCACCTCAATCATTTGAGATGTGGTGCTGGAGAAGAGCAATGGGGATACCATAGACACAGCCAAAAAGACAAACAAATGGATCCTAGGACAGATCAAGCCTGAACTCTCCCTGGAAGCCAGGATGACTAAATTGAAACTGTTGTTCTTTGGCCACATTATGAGATGGCATGATTTGTTAGAAAAGACATTGGTGCTGGGAAAGGCAGAGGGCAGTAGAAAGAGAGGAAGACCACACATCAGATGGTTAGACTCAATCAAGTAAGTCATGGGCCTGAGCCTGCAGGACCTGAGCAGAGCAGTGGAGGATAGGGGATCTTGGAGATGTCTCATACACAGGACCACCATGAGTCTAGATTGACTCAAGGGCATTAACAACAACAACCACAACAACAACGAAAACCCTTATTTTATTTTCAAATACAGAATTTCAGGACAAGGTAGCTTGAATTGGCGAGCAGTTGAGAACTGTATGCTAAGGCAATTCAGATTATCGAATTCAGTGCACAGTTAAATCTAGAACACCCAGACTCCCTCCAAATAAATCAGCATAAAACCTGAATATTACCAACATGCAGACAAGTAAAGCAAGTTCCAATTCATTTAAAAAAAAATCATGTCTCAATGCTTCTTAGAACAGCAGCATTATGAAACCATGAACTACCTTTTAATTTACATGTTACAGTATTTTAATTACAGCCTTACTTTGCATTTATTGATTTACTTCTTTTCTATAATATGACAGGTCATTATGGGATAGTTGCAAGTTACTATTAACAAAGAAATAGAGTTATAGTGATTCTGGTTATTTATTCTTGACAGGAGACACTTTGAAAAGAGCTATGAAAAGAAACAATTAGGAAGAGGAATTCATGAAAGGTGTAGAATATCTCAGGCTTCTGGCTTCTTTAAAAAAATCAAATCCCAATGAAAACCTCATAAGAATTTTCTTTGACTTGTCCTCCTTGGAATGCCGGAACTTACGCATATGTAAGACATCATCTGGATGCATCTTACACAACACACTGGATATTGCTAATTGTTTTGCTGATCTATGTGTTTTAATGATATATGTTTTATTTTGGTTTAAATTCTTTCTGATTGTTTATCTTTTAACTTTTGTATCTTATGGATTTTAAACATAGATTTTTGTAAACCACTTTGAGTCCCAGACACTTTGAGTTTGGGAAAGCATGGAATAATAATAATAGTAATAATAGTAATAATAATAATAATAATAATAATAATAATAATAATAATAATAATAAATCATCTTTCACAGGTGTTCTGCCTACAGATTTTTCCCCACACTGCCATCATCACTTACATCACTATAGCCATGCTAACTTGTCAATGAACTCCATGTCTCAGGAAGGTCATTATGCCAAGATCCTGCACTGATGAGACAAGAGACGTAGCAAAACATCACACACAGTGTTACAACTGAAATGTGCTATGCCATCTTGTTATAGAACTGCAACGCTGCACAACTAAATGCACATTGGAAATGAGGGCAGAAGGTGCAACCATAAGCAACCATGCAATCAATGCACAGTGTGCAAAATATGAATACACAATGCACGATCACATGAGAAACTTTGCTTCCATGTCCTTCAGCTGAATATGGACTTTATGCATTAGGCAAAAAAAAAAAAAGTTCAACCACATGTATAAGAGAACTATAGCACATATAAGATATCAACAGGATGCCAATAAAATCTTTAAGAAGTGAAGCAAGTTAAGGTCAGAAGCCTCTTGAAGTACTGAACTATCTCATTTCAAGGTCAACACAGCCTCTGTAGTAATGCCTTAAAATTGTGGCAATAATGTCAGAATCATGACTAAATAGTGATTATGTATATGAAACAGTTATCTGGATTTATTCATCTTTATAACTGTTCTGTATTCACAATTACTACTTAGCCATGATTATGTCACTATTGCCACAATCATAGCTGCCGCCAATTTACTTTACAAAGTATCAGCTTTATGGGGAGAAGGAAGATCATTTTGCTGGCAATCAGAACATGGTTTAATAACTTTTCCATCAGATGGAAGGGGTTGTGCCAGGATTGGTACATAATATTCCCCATCAGTTTTGAAAGTTCTTAAAAGAAAAAGTCAATTTTGCTTTGTGGTAGGTAGATTTGAACTGGAATTTCACTAGATTCCCCACAGATATGGAGTTCTGACTGTGTACGTTAGAAGTCTTTCTTAAATGTGTTTAATGTTGTATTTCTTTAGTACAGGTTTTACTGTGAGTGGTTATGTTTCTGTTTTGTCCTGTTTGTCCTGTTTGTTATTGTCACTGTTTTTAAAAATTTAACACAGATAAACAAACAACAACAGCTTTTTAAAATGGAATATTGTTGCCATAGGGGAGGGGTTGCAGAAAACCCAGAGATTTTGCATAAAGGTAAAAAAGACATGTTTTTGTATCGCTAAACAGCATTGTTCAAGAAGGCAGAAACACAAACATGGAGACAATTTTTCTCATCCCAATGAGTATGTTGTTGTTGTGTGCCTTTAAGTCATTGTGGATTTACATGACCCTATTGCAGGGTTTTCTTGGCAAGATTTCTTCAGAGCAGGTTTGTCTTGGACTTGCTCTGAGCCTGAAAGTGTATGACTTGCCCAAGATCACCTAGTGGGTTTTCATGTTTGAGTGGGGAATGAAATCCTGGTCTCCAGAGTCATAGAGCTTTATCACATTACAACAGTAAGATGGAATCTCAGTGCAAAAGCAACAATAGCAAGCCTGCTGTACTGCATTATTCTGTATGTGTCCTGGCATCATGGCAAATCTCCATTTTTACCTGTTGACAATAATCCATTAATGGCTACCTCTTGTGCTTCAAAATAATAGATTTTGGGGTGTGGAACTCTGATCCCACTTTCTTCCATGAGAATCCCATGACTGGCTGGGATGTGGGCAGGTTGGGGGTATTGCCAGCTAGTACCTCCCTTAGGAGATTTGAGCTGGTGGTATG
The DNA here is from genome assembly GCF_019175285.1 of Sceloporus undulatus. Taxonomy (NCBI): domain Eukaryota; kingdom Metazoa; phylum Chordata; class Lepidosauria; order Squamata; family Phrynosomatidae; genus Sceloporus; species Sceloporus undulatus. The sequence goes on from NC_056525.1 coordinate 242,352,129, forward strand.
CAGACTACTTCCAGTGATTGTGACAGGAAGATCACGTTGGTATGTCTAAACCCTCACAATGGTGAAACACCATAACATTATAACACTAAAATAGTATGTCAGCAAAGCATTTTCTGAAATATTAAAGTATGCACTCTATTAAAGTTAATAGAGGCATACCGAGGAAAAGGCGAGGACATGTTATTTCATCCACACATGAAAAAAAGAAATGGTGGGAGCAGCATGGCCATATTCTTTTCCTGTTCAGCTTCTTGCAATGAAACATCTCATGCTGTGCTAAGCATTCCAGCATGCCAGCAAGAAAGAATAAAAGGGGAGAGAGAAAGGACCAATCATGAAACTAAGGAGTGGGATAGTGGTGGAGGCTGTGATGCTGTACTGTGTCTGTATTGCAGAAGAGAAATCCATATGTAAAGTGTTTTGATTGAAAGATTACTGCAATAATAAGAAAGGTGCAGTATAATTTGTTTCCATCCCATGAATCTCTCCAGCTGATCAGGAGCAGATCAAAACAGCATAAAGGTAAAGTGCAATAAGGCTCATAGTCTGATGCTCAAACCACTGCATCATACCTAGCAGCTTTTCTGACTTTCTTCACTGCTTTGCTGATGGAAAAGCTGCCAATAAGCATATCTAGCAGTGTCTCCAGCCTGATACAAATGGGCAAAAAGTGGAGTCCTGGCACCGATTCTAGGGTTCAGGAGCATGCAGAGTCCGCACGCTCCTGAACCCTAGTACGTGCCAGCACTGGCATCATGGCAGCCTTCTGTCCACACGGGGGCCACCATGATGATGCAAGCACGGTGCAGTGTCCGCACGGTGCAGCACTGTGCTTGCATCATCGACACACAACAGTGGGCCAATGGCACACTCATTGAGTCGGCCATGTGCACCTAAAAGAACCCGTTTTTTCCGGGTTCTTTTTGGTGTGTAGAGACACTGCACAGTTTGACTGATGTGGCATTCCTTGGGAGCAAAACCGGGTGGCTCGAGACCGCCCTTTTGGGGTGGTCTGTCGAGCCCCTCCATCAGCAAAGCAAAGCTGAAATCACATTCCACAGCATCCCTTGTTAAGAAACAGTCCAAAAATGAGGTTTAAGCAAACTTTCTACCATCTCCCCAGAGTCACAGATTCGGTTCAGATTTTGTCAGCTCTTACAGGCAGAAGTATAACTTGACAACTCTGTTTTCACTTAGCACAATGTGAAGTTCCACAAGGGACAGTGACAGTGACAGTGACAGCTGGGTAGGAAACACCACCCAGCCGTTATGTCCACTCAAGAGGCCCTCCTGACATATGAAGGAGTATCACCTAGCTATCAAGCCAGCTGCAAAACATCACAGCTAACATGGTGTGTCTTCATTCTCTGGAAAAGTAAGATCAGAACTACTGCTTCTACACAACACTTGCTAAAAAGAAATTATTGCAAAGCATCAAGCAATTGCTACAGAGGAAATGCCAAGCTGTCAGCCGATACTGATAAATGATTCCAACATTTCCATGTGTGTGTGTGTAGTCTTTCTTTCCAGTCAAAATCACATTTCCTCACTGAGGCCCTCCTCAGTGTTTTCTTTTTTGCAGACATAGCTCTATTTGGGTCATTAAAAAAAATAGTCACCCCAGGAAGCAAGAAGAGTTTACGAAACAACATCTTCCCACACTATTGCTTCACTTCCAAGCTCAACTCAGGTGATTGTGTGGGAGGAGGATGTCTCTGAAAATCCTTTCTTGTTTTCTGAGCTGCTATTTCTCAAGAAGAGCCAAAACACTGAAATTTCACCTACAGCAAAATCAAAGCTTTTAAAATAATACTTTTTATTGACATAAGCATAAAATATAAGCTTATAAACATGTGCACAAATAGTGATATATAACATGACAAAACAGCCCCTACAGATGTTTACATCTGCCACAACAAATACAAAACACATATATAAAAGTTTGAAATAGATTTCACACTTTCTTATCATTGGACTGACTAGCATATTAAACTATTCTTTCCCCAGACAAACATATAGATAATTCTATATACTTCCACTTGTAATTTAAAACATAAACATAATCCTCAAATTTTGGCCCAGTACAGATGAGCCTTTAAAGCACCCTCGTCACATGCGAGGGTTGCCTGGTGGGCCAAGCACCCACATGCCCTGCAACCCTTGCACGTGATGAGAACATAACAATAGTGGCGCCCTGTTTACATGGACACCATAGTTACGTAAGTGCTGCTCAGTCTCCGCATGATGCCGCACAGCACTTACATAATGAATGCACCAGTGGCGCACTTGTTACGCCGCCACCACAGCAGAAAAAGAACCTGCTTTTTGTGGGTTCTTTTTCTGCCAACGGGAAGCCTTATTGTTTGGCAGCTGAGGCTTCTCTCTGGCGGAAAAATAGGCACTGGCAGGCCACCCTTTTTGGGTGATCTGTAGCAGGCCATTGGTTGTCATTTTACTGCTTTTTTGTAAAAATGGCAAAAAATGTTCCCATTCTTCCCAAAATGTATCTCTTAATTTTCCTCTTTGTAGACTGGTTAATTTGTCCATTTCTGAAAGCAAAATAAAAGGAGACTCCATCACTCTCCAAGGGAGCGTGTTCCATTGTCAAAAAGCTCTTACTGTCAGGAAGTTCCTCCTAATGTTGTGGTGCAATTTATTTCCCTGTAGCTTGCATCTATTGTTCTGTGTCCTGTTCTCTGGAGCAGCAGAAAACATGGCCACTCCAACCTCAATTTGACACTCTTTCAAATTCTTAAAGAGAACAATCATATCACCTTTTAACTGTCTCTTCCCCAGACTTCCCATACCCAGGTTCCTAAGTTGCTCTTCACAGAGCATGATTTCCAGACCTTTCACCTTTCACAAACTCCAGCTTGTCAACATCTTTTTTGAACTGTGGTGCCCAGAACAGGAGACAGTATTCCAGCTGAGGCCTGGCCAAGGCAGAATGTTCCCTTGATCTAATAGACACTGTACTTCTACTGATGCAGGCTAGAATCGCATTGGCTTTAACTGCCACATCACACTGTTGACTCATGTTCAACTTGGGTCTACAAGGACTCCTAGATCCCTTTCACAGATAGTCTTCTTAAGCCAGGTGTCCCCCATCCTGTATCTATGCATTTCATTTTTTTTAATGAATAAGTACAATACTTTACATTTCTCTGGTGGGACATTTTCTGTTAGTCTCAAAATATTTTTTTCCACTTACAAGAATGGTTTGTTTATGCCAATTTCACAAATTGTGAATCTCTGAAACAATTGCTGCTTTCTTGTTTCAGGGACCTTTAAAAAGCAGAAGCACTGAGGGAGTTGTTTGTATCTTTATGATCAAACAACCAGTCCTTCTGTGCTTCCAAAGCACATGCTTTCCCTCCCAAAGGGAAAAGACAGTATTTGTTCAAACCCATTTTTTGTGCAAATTAGGCAAACATCACACAAGTACCAACTGCTCTTTTCTTACATTGCTAGAGAGTTCTATGATGGAGGGGAATGATTTCTCTGGATGCTGTCTCAATATATTGTGACAAACCCTTTTGCTGAGAATGAGACATTTTGCAAATATTCTTCATATCGTTAATCCTTAGGAACACATCTTTTACTTCCTAAAACATATATTTCCCCTCCTTGACTGTCTTATAGCTGGTGTGGGCACAAAGTTGATTCATATTTCCTGGAACATCTCTGAACTGCGATTGTTCTGTATGTCTGATTCATAACAGTGCAATAATACACCAAATAAAACTGCAAGTAAAAAATGATACTTTCCCATTGTGTCTTTGTGTTAATCATTTATCCCTATCACAGATGGAAAGTTTTTTGTTTTTTTAAAAAGATGTAGGTAGGTATGGATGTGTGTGTGTGTGTGTGTGTGTGTGTGTGTAGTCAAAAATAGTTCCTGAGTGTCAAGAAACTCTCACAGGAAGAATCCTGGACTGACAAGAATATTTTCAGTTTGGGACTTATTCTGCATAATGCTTGCATGCAATTGTTTTGGGCATAAAATGCTGTTTTCTGTGTGGAAATAGCCTTTCTTGTTCAGAAAAGAACATCTCCACTTTATTCTGTGCAGAAAACATTATTTTATACACATAAGAACTGCTTTATGAGTTTTGCAGTCCTGAATTGTGAAGAGCCTTTGAAAACTGCTAGATTTTCAAGACTTTTCCACAAGAAGAAAATTACTAAAATTATCTATTCCTTCCTCCAAGAAGAAAATTAGTTAAGAAAAACATCCTGTTTCTTCACTGGTCTTTGTACAGCATTTCCTGCTATGATGATGATGATGATGATGATGATGATGATGATGATGATGATGTTCATCTTATATCCTGCCTTTCTCCCAATATAGGGATTCAAGTTTTAGAATAGCTTTAGAATACTATGCTGGCTATGGGAGATAAAAGGTAATAGGCTTCTTCAACTGCTATTTTGTGTTTGGCTACAGTTCATACTTCTTTTTAAAAAAGGAAAAGGAAAAAGGATAGATCTTGAAAATTGCTCACTTCTGCTATACAGAGCAGTTTAAAGCCCAAACATGCAATAATTCAGTGATTTCTGATTCTAGCCAAATGCTAATTCCCTGTATTGCTTTGAAGATAGAAATGGAACAACCCCCTATATACTTCTTCCTGAATTCCTTGGGGATATTAGATTGGGATTATTATTTTGGGAACCCAGAGATGGGAATTAATCCAGCAGTTACAACCTTTCAGTGGGGTGATGGAGGCACTAGATCCGTTGCTTCTTGGAGAAAGCTAGGAGTAGTGCACCCTGTGCCAAAAGTCATTGTATGGAGTCTTCAGAGGTGTCTTGCTCTATGGGACTGAGATGCCTGGATACGTCACATTAAATTGAAAGGTTCCATGTGATTGGTACATAGTATGATGAGCCTATCACTACCAATAATACCCCCAACAGAAGAAGTTGGGTTGACCTGGGATTGGATGCTAGCCTTATGCTATTTCCAATTTATTAAGCAGTACCCAGTATGTATTGTGGCACATTTCAACCCAAGTCTTATTTTTGTGTAACCACTTCCCCTACCATCCACTCTCTCCCCAATCAGTATTGAATGGAAAAGTTATTTTAAAGCAAATAGCTTTCAACTGCTGCAATTCACCATTGCCTTAAAAAGAATGGCTGGATAACTGGCATAGTGGTAATTAGCTTCCATTTCATTCTATTCTCTTCTTGATTTTTTGGCTTCCCTGCTCCTGGAGGGAGGTAACCAGTGTATTATTCATAGTTTATCCAGGAGCCCAAATGAAATTTCATGTGCTGTGAAGCCTTTTACCTTTATTCAATAACTTATTATGCTTTAGTTTTTTGTGGGTTTTCCAGCTATGAGACTGTGCTCTAGAAGATTGTCTTCTAGAATATGGCCTCATAGCCTGAAAAACCCACAAAAAACTATGGATGCCGGCTGTGAAAGCCTTCGACTTCATATTATGCTTTATTTTCCTTTCCCTGGGATCATCGTGCTATTCTGAGTGGTACCAAAAAACAAAACAAAACAATCCCTTGTTTAGTAGTTAGAAAGGTCACAAGAAAGATAACAGTTTATGTGATTTTGACTCCATTTTTTTTTAAAGAAGGAGGGACATCTGCTTTAGCATTCAAGCTTTCTTTTCACAATCCCTACTGACAATATTATAAGACCTCACAAGTAGTCTTATGTTAAAGCTAGGTTAGACAAGAGCCAGCAGGGTATGATGATTGATTTGGAACATGAGAACTATTAACTTTGTGTCTTTGGGCTACTCATTGTCTTCCAACCAGATGTCCCTCAAATGTCTGTCTGGGACTTCTAGGATATGGATCAGATACGTTTTTTGCTCGGGTATGCTGAGAAGAAAGCTGTTGTCAATACAATGAACCTTATGTGGGAATGGTGAGGAAGGAGGGGGTAGAATGTGGGGTACAAAGACAGGAAAGAATGCAAGGAAAGAAGGCCATTACATCAGTTAGAAGCAGCTGATAGAATGTTAGGAGGTATAGTATTAGTTCTATTTAAGCATATATTATATTTATTCTGCTGTTTTTATACTGTAAGACTGGGGAATATTTCTAGACCCCTGAGGGAAATTGGCTTTAAGCCAACACATTGAGACTACCTTCTTAGGGTGAGCAGGGCTATATCACAAAGTGGGTTGGGTCCTCCACTGATGCAATACTCCCCAATGTCCATTTCTTTTTTTTAAAAAAAAATTAATAATGTAGGGACACAGAAATGTAAAGAAGTCTTTCTAAAGCTTCAGTTCCATATTTCCTTATCCATTCTACTAAATGAAACTTCCTTCTGAGATAGCACTCTCACTGCTACCAGACATGAGGATGTTAGATTTTCAACTGAGAATATTGTCTTTGATTGGGTTGGACAATTTTCATACCTAGGAGTCCCTAGAATCTACTCAGGATTCCACAATCCATTCTGGAAAGCTGAAAGAAAGAAATTGATTTTCTAATTGTTGCACCAAAACTTTTCAAAGTAGGATTGCCTGGTTCTGATCATCTAAAACAGTGATTCCGAAACATTAGTCCTCCAGGTGTTTTGGATTTCAACACCGAGAAGCCCACCATCTTGGTCGAAAGTTGGGAATTCTGGGAGATGAAGTCCAAAAAACCTTAAGGACCAAAGTTTGGAAATCACTGATCTAAAAGAGAAGAGGGCTCTTGGATATTCAACTGTTATAAAGGAATATCAGTAGGTGCGTTGCTGATATTTTCTCCTCAGCTCAGAAAACTGTACACTGGCTGCTGGTTTGTTTCTGATCACAGTTCAAAGTACTGGTCATGACCTATAAAGCCCTATATGGCTTAGGTGAGGACAATTTGAGAGGCCATATCTCCCCATATGAACCAGTCAAAGCCTTAAAATCTTCAGGAGGTTTGTGAAGTCGAAGGCTTTCATGGCCAGCATCCATGGTTTTTTGTGGGTTTTTCAGGCTATGTGGCCATGTTCTAGAAGATGGTTTTCTCTTGGTCCCGCCAAGATCACAAGCTTGCATGGTGAGGACATGGGAAAGAGCCTTGGAACTCCCTTCCATGGGAAGCCTGGGTAGCCCTATCCCTGCTTGCTTTTCATCATCAAGCCAAGACATTTTTATTTAAGCAGGCATTTGATATATAATATCAGGGTGGATTTTTAAGGATCACAGGGGGTTTCATTATGCTTTTAACTTTTGTATATTATATGAAATTTGATATTATTATTTTAATTGTTTTGAATTTTACTGAGATTTTAAAATGCTTTATCTGTGAGCCACCTTAGGAGAAATGTGGCATACAAGTAAAATAAATAAATAAATAAATAAATAAATAAATAAATCATTCAAAGATTGTATTGCTATAATCTTCACCAATATCAATGCATCTAAAGGATCCAGTGTCTGTGTGCACAGTTGTCCACTGAACTTAGGTTGAACCGGTGAGCACCTTTCTTTTTTCGCTTTGATGAAATGCAAGTAGCTCAGTCATGGCCTGGCCATGACACATTTCTCTAGGTCTCTGCCTGTGGAGACTCAGATAATGAGGAAGAACATTGCAAACTATACCAGCTCACTGGGGAGCTCTGGTTTCTGAAGGCAAAAACTGTTTTGCTGTTTCAATATCTGGAGCTTCTTTTTATCATCCAGGGGATGGGGAAAAATACATCTAAAGCCTTTTCTTATTTAAGACAGAGAAAAGAGTAGTGGTGGGGGAAGAATGGAGAGTCCTTGCCATTTAAAGGCAAACTGCTGTGCACCAGAGTTAGCAAGGTTAATGGCTTTTCCTATTCTCTTCCTATTTTTTCCTTTTTTTCAGGGCCAGGGAGCATCAGTGTCTTCTATCAGTGTGAAATACATCTTTATAAAATAAGAGAGAATTAAAGGGAGGAAAGAAAGCCATTTGAAGATGATGTAACATAGCAAATTAACTCCACAGCTTCCCATCCAAGCTGGCTAGGTTGGGGGTGACATTAGTGGCTGGAGCAGAAGGAGGCAAGGCTGTTTTTAGCACACTAGTGCACTTAAATGATACCAGAAAAGTCAGGCTAAGTTTATACAAGCCTTTGTCCCTCTCGGAGCAGCCTCTTGGTCTAGTGGCTCCTCACCCACCCATTCTCTTGGCCTATGCAAGAATAGCCAATTGTCTGCTGGGAAACTAAGTAGGAATGTTTAGCCTACTCTCCCAGACTAAGATGGGGAGATATTTGCCTACACTGCACAGATTTGTCTGGTTAAGTTAATGTTCAGGGGAACCATCTTTGTGAAATGCTCATGTATAATTCTAAAAAATTTAGTTGACCCCCAAAAGTTGACCCCCAAAACTTGAGCCAACTTATCCATGAGTCAATGTAAGCACTTTAACTGTTATAAAAAAGAAACCATCTCTTGGTGAAATGCAAGAGTATAATCTGTCCTGGAAGCACTGACCTCCCCTCAGCTCTCTCATCCATCCAGCTTTTAGGGTGAGCACAAACAGTTATGTCCCCTGGAATTTTGTTCTTTGGCGTTGTTTTCCTTTCCTTCATCCTTTAGATCCTTTGTAACATGCCCCTAGGTTTTACCCTCAACTTATCCACGATTCATAATTTTGGTCCCAAAACCTGCCCTTAATTTATACATGAGGTTGACTTATAGTTGAGTATATACAGTAAAGCCTCCACTTAACTAGTTAACTAAGGGATGAAACAGATGGCCCCTTTGCGGAGGCATCCTGGCAGCTTGGGGGGGGGGGGGTGTTGTTTAGATTATGTGTGCCCTCAAACTAGCAGGAAGCTGCTGTGAAGCCACCTAACCACACAGAGGGCAGCTTTGTGATGCTCTGGCAGTGTGGCATTTATATGCCGCATGCCGCAGGAGTGCAGCAAAGCCATAGTGGCGGCGGAAAAGTCAGCTTCTTGCTGGCTCAAAAAGGAGCATCTTTCTGCCACTTCTTTTTGGACTGGCAAAAAGCTGGATCGGGGTCATGGTGCGTGGTTGCCACAGCCCTGATCCAGCGATCAAAAGCCCAAAGTAGCTAATCTAGAATCATGGCCAATTTTTAAAAAGTGATAATTTTTGTGTTGTCCCCAAAAGCTCCCAGAGGCAGAAAGTTACCCCCCCCCGACCTATTGTAGTTGCCCTGTCCTGTTCTAGTAAGTACATGTTTGTATGCTATGTATGCTTACTAAAGGAAAAGATACATTTCTTAGGATCTATATCTTCCAACATTATTTTCTCACAGGTAAATAGTTGTGCCCTGTTCTAGTTGCCCTGTCCTGTTCTAGTATGTACAGTATATGTTTTCCTTCAATAAGCATATCTTACTGAAGGATGAGATACGTTTCCTAGAATCTATATCTTCTGACATTATTTTCTCCCAGGTAAATAGCAAATAATTTTACCATTTTCCTCCTGGTTGTGAGAAAGTCACTGAAATCTATGCTGAAGACTCTTCACTGATTGAGACTTATTCCATGCCAAAAAACAAAACAAAAAAAACAACTTATTTTCTGAGCAGAAATGTTTTCTGTACAGAATTTTTTTTTAATACAGAAGACTTTTGTACCAAAAACCTACCAGTCTTTTTCATGCAGAATAAGTCCCAGATGATGAAGATTTTTACCCAGCTACAATTCTCCTCAGTAGGATTTCCTAAAACTCAAAGCTTTTTTTGGACATTTTTTGAATATTTTCTTAGTATTAATGCCAGCTCTAATACTTACAAGCAGAAAAGATATTTAGTACTTTTTACCATATTTTTTGCAGACAGTTCTAGAGATGGGGTCTTTACAAATACAGTTTCAAGCATTTTGAGATGTGGTCTCTTTCTTTGTTGTGTGCTTATTATAAGCCCTTTCTAGTGAAGGAAAGCATGGCTAAAATGAGAATAAGGTTAAAACGGGAGAACAATCCAGCCTCTTCAGCACTTATACCTATCATAAGTTGATTGATTTTTCTATCTGTTATTATCAAACGTGATTTGTCTTACTGATTGAATATGTTTATATCTCCCTGTTTTCAAACACTTTTCCAGGTTAGTTTATAAAGGAAAAAAAAGAAACATATAGACTCTAATGCGGCAAGGATTTAATCATTTAAACACATCACCATACCTCAAGTTGGAGGCAGACTAAATTCAGATGAATACAGATCTTCTGAAATCAATGCAAGAAGTGAGCCATGCTTTAAAATGTAGATCCTATTGATTTCAGTGGCTATTTCATATAATTAAGTTATTCTGGATCCAACCCAATTTTAAAAGGTTAAAAAAAATTGGTAGCAAGTAGCAAAGGCAGCGAAGCACCAGGACTAGGATCTAAAACAACATATACTTAAAATGCCTAGGGGAATAAAGAAGCCTTGGCTGCAGCCCAAATGGCATCAAAGCTTGTAGGACTGAAATCTATGCCAATCCAGGATATTTACCAATCCAGTCCAAGAGCACTGCTCTGTCCTGGGTTTCGGCCAAAACTTCAAATGAACTGTCCTAGATGCTGAACTATATGTCCTTTGAAGTTTGGACTTAAAACCTCAAGAAGATTCACTATTAATTTGCCAGCCTTCATTGTGTTAAGCGGAGAACAGGTCAGCTTCTCTGGGGACAGTCTTCCATAATAAAGGCACCAAAAGGGAGGGGGGGAGTCCTTTCATTGGACACAATTCAGTATATCTGTTAACTGAAAGGAGGCCAGAATACGGTCAACTGAAGATGGACTAAAAACATAGTAAGAAAGGCTGTGTGCTAAGAAAAAAGAAAACCTGTTTGCTTTGTAGTAAAAAGAGATTGTCCTTTGCAGGTTATTCCATCATACTTAGTAGATGCAAAAACATGCTAGAATTTCTTCCTTGGGAGGCTAAACTGCCCCCCCACCACCACCGCCATGGCTTTCTTACAGCAATAGATGAAAATAAGAAGTCTTTGGCAGCTGCATGTTTATTGTTTTCTATTGTTGTGTGCCTTCTAGTTGGATCTGACTTATGGTAACCCTATGTCAAACTTATCATGGGGTTTTCTTGGCAAGATTTGTTCAGAGGAGGTTTGCCATTGCCTTCCCCTGAGGTTGAAAGTATGTGACTTGCCCAAGGTCACCCAATGCTTTTTACGGCTGAGCTGGGAATTGAACCTTGATATTCAGTCATAGTGAGACACTCAAACCATTAGGCCACACTGGCCACAGGTCTTTTCCTAATGTGCTGTATTGTTTGTATTTGTTGCTTTTTCAATGATAGACATTTCAAACTGCTTTTTTCTAGTAATAATTATTATAATTATTATAATATAATATTTTAAATGTATTTTATTTTGTATGTATGTTATGTATGTGGATGACACCATACTAATGGCAGAATGTATCACGGGCATGGAATAATTTTTTATAGAATGTTAAAGAAGAAAGTGCGAAGGCAGATATACTGCTAACCATAAAGAAAACAAACATAATTACTATGGAGGATCTACATAAATCCTAAGTAATAGTTAATAGATTTATTACACTCAACTGATCAAACATGAAATCCTAAGTATCAAGGCAAACTACAAACCCGAGGATGCCGTAGGACAGAGCATGGCTTATCCATTGGCACGCACATTCAAATGTGTTTCCCCACTTGAGTGATGTTTTGATGGCAAATATCTGTTTTGTTACAGGAACTGTACTCTGTGGAAAGAGTGGGCTGATGCTCCAGACCTAGTCCTGCTCATTCATCTGACATTATTAGCCCTGCCTCTCCCTCAGTGTCTACCATCACTTCTCTCTGAAGAAAAAACCATAGAGTGTGCCCCAGAGATAACAGGGACATACTCTAGTCCTGCTTATGCCTCTAGAGAAAAGTGTGTGCACATTTGTGTAGGGGGAAATCCCTGCTGTTATCTCCCACCATTGATCAGTGAGAAGAATACTCTCTTTGCATGCCATCTGCCTTCCCAATGGTAAGCATGAATCATGTGAAGGAACCTCACCCACTCCACAGGTGAACTTTGAGGAGAGATCTTTAGAAGGAGGAGGTGTATTTTGTGGATCATTGGCAGGGTGAACTAGGGCCACATCCCACAGATTCTCCTCCAATGATAGACACCATTGTATGTTCTATACTATCTTACTTTTCTGTTCCTCATTTATTGGAAATTCTGTGCCTCCAATCACTTTTTTCCACCATTGAAAATAAATCTGATATAATTAGGTACAAATACATTTTGGAATTATTGGCCAACATCCTACCTGCCAATGTACTGTAAGTACAGTTTAGGTTTCCCTTACCCAGAATTCCAGAATCCAAAATATTCCAAAACCCCAAAGTTTTTTTCATGAGTGGCTGAGATACTGACACCTTTGTTTTGTGATGGTTCACTGTACACAAACTTTGTTTCATGCACAGAATTATTTAAAATTATTGTATGAAATTAATCTCAGGCTATTTGTATAAGGTGTTTATGAAACATAAATAGATTTTGTGTTTAGACTTTGGTCACATTTCCAAGGTGTCTCAGAATACACACACACACACACATACACACACACACACACAATAATAATAATAATAATAATAATAATAATAATAATAATAATAATAATATTTATTTGTATACCGCCCTCTGGCAAACCAATCCGGGCGGTTAACAACAGTAAAATATAAAATATGACAATTAAAAACACTTTATCCCTCCCCCCCTTAAGACAGTATTAAATAGTATAACATATTAAAAATACAATACAGTGGTACCTCGGGTTACGAAATTAATTCGTTCCGCGGCTAATTTCGTAACCCGAAAAACCTTCGTAAGCCGAATTGCCATAGGCGCTAATGGAAAAAATAGCTCTCTGCTGCCCTCCGGTGGCGGCCTTTCCATTTAAAACAGCGCCGGGGTTTTTTCGTAACCCGAAAAAACCTTCGTAAGCCGAAACAATAAATCCCTATGGGATTTTTTTCGTATCCCGAAAAATTCGTAAGCTGGGTAATTCGTATCCCGGGGTACCACTTTCAAGGATAAAAACAGCAATTAAAACTAAAAACCCTGATATCCCTCTGTTGATCCTCAACCATCTCTAAGATGGGGCCACGGGAGGAATGAGGGAATCAGGGAACCTGGGAACCTGGGCTGGGATGGTTAATCTGGAAAGGCCTGATTAAACAGCAAATCTAAAACACTTCTGGTCCCAAGCATTTCGGACAAAGGAAATGCAACCTGTATACTGTTGGAGGAGGAGAAGGTGGTACAAAAAACACAGAAGCAGAGGAGAAGAGTCTGAATGCTGCAATGATGGGTGGAGGCAAAGCAAAAGCCCGCCTGCACTGCTTGAGAGCTGGTAGGACAATTTTACCCACTATGACCTGGTGAAAAAGTGATCGCTGCCTGTGAAAGCAATTCTTAAACTAGTATATACACCAACATCACACTTTGTACTATGATCTGCATGATCTGCTTGAAAGCTGAACCTGGGTGACAACTGCAACATCCATAACTTAGAGCCCTGTCTGCATGGATAAAATAAAATGTCCTGCCCCTGTCTCATCCTCTTGACAAGGATGGCACAGATCCTAATTCCCTAGTCTGGTGTGAATAATCCAGACAGCTACTGGTCAGTTCAGCACCAAACCTGGAGAATACCCTCTTAGAATGGATTTAAAATGTACTATTTTCTCCCGATCTTCTGGGAAGATCCATGGCCCTCCACTGTGATGCTGGGCAGCTGTTCTCATGAGCATCCCACTGTGCTGCCTGGTGCCACCACAGTGAGTTGTTTGTTCTCGGGTCAGTATGTGGCACCCAGCCATGTTATAGGCACTGAACACCTCATATTGATCTCAGAGGCCCAGAACGGACAGGCCTTTGAGGCACCCTTGTCACATGCGAGGGCTGCCTGGCGGGCAGAGCGCCCACACGCCTGGCAGCCCTTGCACATGACGAGGGTGCCACAGCTGCAGCACACCTGTCAGATGTGGCACGTGACAGTTACGTCGCAGCTGCACAGCCTCCAAACGGGGCTGTGCAGCTGCAACGCAACTGCGCCGTCTCTGGTGCTTTGCAGTGTCACAAAAAGGAGCCTTTTTGGGCTCCTTTTTTCCTGCGCAGCAGTGCTGCACAATTTGTATGCTGCGGCACTCCTGCATAGGAAAGAGAGGCGCCGAGTAGGCGCCTCTTTTGGGCGGTATGTATCCCGCCAGAGTGAGCAACTCATTGTAGCCATGGCAGGTGGAAAGTGGAATGCAAGTGTGAACAGCCACCTTATATTGCAGCAGAGGGCTCCAGGTAACAGAGGGTGGCCAGGGCAGCTCTGAGGTCCAAAATACTCTGAGCAGCTCCCAGATATTCTTGCCAGTGCTAGACACCACCTATGACTCTTTTTGAAAGAGATGGGTTGATATAGTTACTGAATGATGGATATAATAACTGAAACAGCCAACCAAACCCTGACCAATCTAGTTAGAACGGAAGGATTTTCTTTAGAATATCTTAGTAATTGAAGAGGCAATGATGAAGGAGCATCTTTTCTCCCTCTGTCAGCTTCAGCCTTCCCACTCCACCCCTTGCAACATGGGGATAATAATACTGACTTCCCTCACAAGGCTGTTGTAAGAATGTGCTACAATGCTTGTTTTTGATTGCTTTTAATGGGCATGCTTTTAAATTGTTCGTAATTCTATTGATAGGCTAAATATATATTAACTTTTGGATGCTTTTATTGATGGATTGGGGAAGAGGAGTGATGTAAATGACAGGAGGCAGAGGAATCACTATAATTAGACTTGGGTCCTATTTTTAGTCCTAACTAGATTAGGGCCATTAAATAAATGGAATTTACTTACATGTTGACTCACAATTCAACATCTTGCATCTTGTCTGCCATAATTTTCATGCAAAGACAGGGTAATGGGAGTTGTTACGCTGAAGTGCTGTGATGGGATATGCAGTGAAGCAATTATAGCAAGGAAGTGGTTATCACATTCATAGGTTCTATGATAACAAAGAAGAGGAGGCAGGCTTGGCTTGAGACTACCCATGGTCATTCTTTTGGGGAGAAACTAGCTGAAGGAACCAGTTTGACACCACTTTAACTGCCATGGCTCAATGCTATGGAATTCTGGGAATTGTAGTTTTGTGAGACATTCAGCCTTCTCTGTCAGAGAGCTCTGATACCCCAATAAATGGCAGTTTCCAGAATTCAGTAGCACTGAGCCATGACAGTTAAAGCAGTGACAAACTGGCCTATTTCTACAGTGCTGATGCAGCCAAGGAGTGGGCAGTATGAGAAATGAGAGAACCAAAGTTCTTGTGAGTTTGCAATGAATGAGCAATTAGCCCATCAATAATTTGAATTAAATCTTTTTTAATTAGGCATTGCTAATGCTTACTGCTTAGTTCTAACAATGAACATCTCTGGTGTGAACTTATAGTTACTGAATAAGGTTTGCTGAGGTTTAACTATTGAAGCCTGAATTTCTGAACTTGGTTAACTGCCAGATTTTACAGGTCTATGCCACTTGGGGTTAATTGATAGATTCCAACAGCCAATGAATGTTTGTGACATAATATAGAAATGTTGCTTGTTATTATTATGGCTCAGTGGCTTTGAAATTATGGAGAAGAGTATGCCAATCATACTTTGCAACAGTTAATATTGGAAGGGTAGTTCAAATCCAGACAAGCTTTCATGAGTCCATCTGACTTATTACAATTCTGCAAAGATCAGTGACTGGACTAACTTCCTCTGTCATTCTGGCAAGCCTACTCTCCATAAAGATAAAAATGATAAATTATGCCCAATGCTTCCCTTTGTTATTTGAAAAGGAATAGGAAGGACTACCTAGTGCCCCTTCCTTTTGAATGGCCACACCAATTAGTAGTGCCACACTGAGCTGCCAGAAGGAGAAGTTGAGAACAAACTCTTAAAATTAAATAATAAAACTGGTGTCTCTGCCATGTCACTCAGTAAGACGGAGAGAAATTGCACCAGAGCATGCTTTACACTCCTGGCATTTAATTATTTTTCACAATGAGTGCTCTTGATAAAGAACCTTTGACATCTGTCAAAATCAGTAGCACATCAGGGCTCCAGTGTGGAGAATCAAAGCAGGAAAAGCAGCAAGCAGGAGGCTTGATTGAAACCCTTGTCCTCTGCAAATTAAAACAGCAGTAGGGAATGATCTCTTCTAAAATGCAAGTGGATCAAATCACTAAAGACATTTGTACTGATATTATAGAGCCAGTTGGACAATCTGGAGAATTGCCATATTCAGATTTTTAACTCACTCTCCAACATTTGTCAACTGAAGTTTAGCACTTGTTTGATGAAATCTAAAGAGAACCAGATAGTGTAAATGAACAGCTTAAATGGGGGACTCAGGGGCCAAGGAACAGAGAAATGGGGAGGAAAAATATCTCAGCAAATATATCCATTTGGCATCTCACTAGGAATCATTGCAAGATACAGTGCATCCCCAGTAATGCTGATATTGGTGAGATGCTCAGTTAATTTCTAAGAAACAAAAGCTATACAAAACTATGTACACATTTAAAAAAAAACCAAATATGAATGGTTAAAATGGGTGCAACTGGAAAATGTGCACACATTTTAATCATTTTTTTTAAAAATATATATATACAAAAATGTGTATAACAGGGAAAATGTGAACATAAATATATGCAAATTGCCATCTCAGGAAAAGAAAAAGGCTGGAATTCTGTTGGTGTATTATGCATTTAGTAAGTGGTTGGAGATTTTTGTACAATGCACAAAGACCATTTTCAGTTCACAGTTTCAGAAGCAAACTTGCACATTGTACATGGTCACACATTGTGTATGGGTGTGTAGTGTTCTTCCATGTGTGTGTCCATTTGCTTAAGCAGTTAGTTCACATTTGATATCTTGGTCCAGTTCACCAGCTGAGATTCAGAGCAATACATCAAAATGGAGAGGAAGAGATTTCCACACCCTTATGAAAACCCCTTATAAATACTTCAGAAATTTATAGAAATCTGTACTTCTCTACCAGCTAGAATATACCTTGTACATTTAGAATAGATCTCTGAGCCTACTCATGGCTGGGCAAATGTTAGGAACAGTGCTGAAATGTAGGAAGGGCAAGGGTAACAATTAGCCATCCTAATTGCCATTCACAAACTTAAACCCCAAGCAATTGTATGACATTAACCACGCATGGATGCATTGGTTATGGTGACCATTAGGGTAGAAAGAAAAAATCTGAAGGCAGTGGAAGCTGCAGCAAATTGTACATAAGCAGTTGCTTGTTTGTTTGTTTTTCCATGCCTTCAAGTCACTTCTGAGCCACCTTGGCTCCCTTTCTAGGAGAAAAGCTGCATAAAATTGAAATAAATAAATAAATAAATAAATAAATAAATAAATAAATAAAGGTAACCCTAAACAGAACCTGTCATGGCAAGATTTGTTCAGAGGGAGTTTTGCTTTTGCCTTCATCTGAGGCTGAGTGAATATCACTTGCCCAAAGTAATCCAATGGGTTCTTATGGCCAAGCAGGACTCCCTCATCTCTAGAGTTATAGTCTAATGTTCAAACCACTACCTCAGACTCCTTCTAATATTTGCAATACTATGTACTGAATTTGAACAACCAAATGTAATTGAACAATGCAAAATGTCCAGTCCATCAGTCCCAGTTTCTGTAACAATACTTAGCTAGTTCCCAGCATTAGCCATTTCCCAGCAGATAATGATCATCAATTAGCAGACATTAATCCTCATTTGCATTAGCCTCCCAGCCTGAGGCCAGCCATCAGCACAGAACAATACACATGCAAATCACTACTGCATTCCCAGGCTCACACAGTATATATACACCCAACTTTTTCCAGGCAAAGCATTCTCTGAAGATGCCAGCCACAGATGCTGGTGAAATGTCAGGAATAAACTCTGCTAGAACATGGCCACATAGCCTGAAAAACCCACAAAAAACTATGGATGCCGGCCATGAAAGCCTTCAGCTTTACAATACTTAGCTAGCATAGCCCACAAATATCATTAATGAAATTCAGACAAGGAATAGTTTTGAAGGGTACATGACTATCATGATTGCATTTCTGACAAGTTATAATTTATGATTCCCCTGTTGTGTGTTTCATGGATTAACTATGCTGTAGAACATTGCCCAAAAGAGAAAGGGCATCTATGCAAACTGCTGTTAATAGCAAAGACATGCTCAGATCAGAAATAGACTAAATGTGATTCTAAACACCAGGCAGTGGATCTGTTTGTTTATCTAGGATAAACTGCCAGCAAAAGCTTTTTGCAGCTTGTTCAGATGGGTGACCCTCTATAGACCGAGAGCACATCAGGGGGTGTTAAAATAAACAGCAGCTTTATGATGCAGGAAAGGTGATGCGTGCATCTCAGCGTGAAAAAGGAAAAACCACTTTTTAAAATCAAACCAGTGTTCTTGTGAAAGACTCATTACGCTCAATAGCTTTTGCAAGAGTTCAGTTTATTGTAAGGATGCACTGTAATCCATGACCTGGCTCATCCTCATGTGTTGAACAAGAAAGTATAAAACCATTTTTACATGGTGCAAGTTGATAAGATCTTTTTGTTTGTTTGTTAGTTAGTGCAATGACACATTGTAAATTTTTGAGAGTGAACAAATTTTAAAATAACTACAACTGCTGCCTTGTTAAATGCATTAGTTTTTAAAAACAAAAAACAAAACAAGCATTGGATCTCTCTCTCTCTCTCTCTCTCTTGCTTTTTTTGTGAATGCACTTAACTTCACAAAGCAAAAGACATGAAAGACATGTTTGGTATCTTGGTCTCACTCTGGAGGTGAGATGTCTCATGGGGAGGCTTAAAAATGCCCAACAAGTTCAAAGACCTACCTAAATCTTGCCATGAGCAATCTGTAGGATGGAGCAATGACAACTAAACTGCGATGTAATTTTCGAAACTGTGTAGTGTAGATACCATACATGCCAACATTTCACACATAAAAAAGGGAACATATGTCCAAGCAACATCAAAGTATGTTCATGGGGAATTAAATACAAGCTAGGAGATGCTGAAGCAATTTGCTTTTGCCTGAGCCTACTGGAAATGGCAAGATTCTTTGCCCATCTTCCTCTGCTGAGCTAATTTTTAATTTGCACCAGTTCAATAGGCTGAGGATAAAGGGGAAAACTGGGAGGAAAAGAAAGGAACTGGGATATTTTTAAAGTAGCAGTAGGTCTAATCACAACATCCAGGTAGTAGGGACTGTTTGAGCCATCACTTGCTTGCTTGAGTCTATCCACTTGGAATGCAGTCTGCCTCTTTTCCTATTGCCTCCCACCTTGCCAAGCATCATTGGTTTTTCTACTGGAGGTATGGGACACAGTCAACAAATTTCATTTAGTGCAGCTTATATCTTCTAAGGAGCTGTCACATGGAAAACACACCATCCATAAAATGGGGAAATAAAAGCCCTGTGTGATTGTCAAGTTTTATGCTTGCATCTATTGTGTTGATATGTGTGTAAACAAGTGTATGTGTATAGAACTAAACTTTGGTAGAATTGTGCACATGAAATCATTTGAAAGGGAGGGGCATGACTGCATTTCAGAAGTTTATGCGGTTTGGGACTGACAATCATTCTGCCTTTGTTTTACTAAAACCAATAAAAATTTTAAATTGACAAAACAACAAGCAATGATAAACATTACCTAAGCAAGCTATCTACAGCTGATAAACAAGCTCATTATCTCAATTATTTCTGTAACTGACACAGTCTTGGCAAGCTGAGAAACAAAACAGATAATAGCCAGAATAGTCTCACAACTGTGCACTGTAAAAAGAATTGGGGGAAATCGAAACTAGCCTGTCACAGCCAACCTGTTAAGAACTGAAGGGTTATTTTCTCTTTGCACAGCTGTCATTTCCCAGATAGTATTGCAGAGAAAACACGGGAATTTTAAGGACACAATAGCAATTGCCTGAGAAAATGCTATAGGTCTCAAAGCCTGAAATATTTATTTATTTATTTAGTATTCTAGATGTTTAGTCTATATAACTTTTCCAAGCTCTCCCCCCCCCCTCCACGTGCTGAGTCTTAAAAACCAAGTGTAACATCTCACTGCCCATGTACATTTTCTACTATTAGGGATTAGTCAGGATTAAACCTATTGGTGTTACAGATCTGCTTGCCTTTTGTTGGCTTTTTCACTTACATTCTATGTCATGGCTAGGTATGCCCCTTTTTTGTTTTGGGGTTCCCTCCCCCCCCACACACACACAAATAGTTCAGCCACTCTGAAAAGTGACATTACATACTGTATTTGCAAGATCTGAAAGCCAGATTTTACAAAGACACTACTTTGTAAACTATTTGCTGTTGAACTGATATAATAATAATAATAATAATAATAATAATAATAATAATAATAATAAATATTTATTTATATCCCGCCTCTTCCAATTGAGGATCGAGGCAGGTAACAACAGAGAAAATATAATATCGAACAATAAAAACAACAAGCCCCACAAAACCCGACCCAACCCTCCCTCCCAACTATAAAATTAAACAGTAAAAAAAATGTTTAAAAAGTACATAACAATACATCAAAGTTAAAAACAAATCACAAGTAAGAAAAATAATAAAAAGGGGGATTCAATTGGTTCTGGACATTATCAGTCGGGGAAGGCCTGCAAGAAGAGAAAGGTTTTTGTCGCCTTTTTAAAAGACTTGAGTGAGGATAATTGGTGAATCTCTTCCGGCAGGTCATTCCAGGTTTTTGGAGCGGGGACAGAAAAGGACCTCTGGGAGGTCACCGCCAGTCTGATCTTTCTAGATTGTAAAAGGTTTTTCCCAGAGGATCGGAGTGTACGGAAAGGATTGTATGGGAGGAGGCATTCCTTCAAGTAGACTGGACCCAGGCCATGTCTTTATAGGTGATAACCAACACCTTGTACTGTGCCCAGAAGCTAATAGGCAGCCAATGCAGTGATTTTAAAATAGGTGTAATATGGTTGAACTTGGATTTTCCAGCAACCAGTCTGGCTGCCATGTTTTGAATCAGTTGGAGCTTCCGGATGTGGCACAAAGGTTGCCCCATGTAGAGTGCATTGCAGAAATCAAGGCGAGAGGTTACTAGAGCATGTACAACTATTTCTAGGTCCCGCTGCTCCAGGTAGGGGCGCAACTGGCATATCAGCCAAAACTGATAACAGGCACTTCTGGCTGTCACATCAGTCTGAGAAGACAGTGGAAGCGACGAATCCAGGAGCACCCCCAAGCTGCAGACGCAGTCTTTCAGGGGTAGTGTAACCCCATCTAGAACTGGCAAACTTATCTCCATACCCGGATTGGGGTTACCTATCATGAGTACCTCCATTTTATTTGAATTCAGCTTGAGTCTATTTTCCCTTATCCAATCCATTACCGACTTCAGGCAGTCATTCAGGGGGAGATGCCCTCCTTGGTCACTGAAGCAGCCTAAGACATATAGAAATAAATTTGGGTGTCATCAGTGTACTGATAACACCCCACCCCATGTCTCTGGATGATCTCACCCAGTGGCTTCATGTAAATGTTAAACAGCATGGGAGACAGAATGGCGCCCTGAGGGATGCCAGATGTCAGCTCTCTCATAGAAGAGCAGCTGTCCCCCAGCATCACCATCTGGAATCTGCCTGAGAACGTAGGAACATAGCCACTGCAAGGCAGAGTCAGCGATTCCCAACTCTCTCAGGCGTTCCAGAAGGATACCATGGTCTATGGTATCAAAGGCCGCTGAGATGTCCAAGAACCAGCGAATACGATCAATTGTACGTCCAATGACAGAGGTGGGAAACCAGAACCTTCCTTATTACATCCTTATTGCATTTGGTTGTAACTACTGTATTAAAATGTGTATTTTTTACTTTTAAAAATACATCCTCAGTTATAAGTGCGTGCACGCACACACACACACACACACGTATGCACATACACACCAGCAAGTTATGAGTTTACACCTGGATTAAATTAGTTTCATTTCAAATTAGCCTACTTACTATGAATTGTCCCAACTAGATTCACTAGGCTACAAATCTACAAATACTTCAGATCACTTTGTGCTTCACTTCTAAAGTCATTACAAGGGAATTGTCAAGGAGATTCTTGTACACTTCTTAAATGTCATGGTACTGACATTCTTGGATTATTCTGTTAGAGAAGATCTGCTATGACCATGAACCCAGAGGGAGAGAAAAATGATGAACTGGATCCCTTCCCTACCATTCCCTTCTCCTTTTCTGTCATGCCTATTCAGATTATAATCCTGAGGACAGAAAACTGTCTAATTAAAAATAATAATAATTGTGTCCCACTCTGAGAGCCTTTCTTGCTGAAGAGCTGGATATAAATACTTGAAATAAATAAATACAATAAATAACAAGAAGGAAAATCAAAACTACATAAGCAAAGAAAATGTGAAAATAGTAAGAGTAGTAAGTGGGCATGTTCAGCTTGATGAACAGAAGACTGATGGGTGACATGATTATCCTTTTTAAATAACCCAAGAGCTGTCACAGAGAGGAGGAAAAGGTCTGTTCTCTGCTACCCCAGAGGGTAAAACCAGGTCCAATGTTTTAGGTTGCAGGAGGCCAGGTTTCTAATGATTGAACATTAGAAGGAACTTACAATGGAACCAATTGCCTAGAGGTGGTGGGGTCTCCTTCTCTAGACATCTTTAAAATGGCTAGCAATTACCTGCTGGGTATGCTTTAGACACAGATCCTTCAGTGAGCAAGAGGTCAGACTCAGTGGCCATAAGACCCCTTCCAACTCTATGGTTCTATAATTCTATGGACATAGCTGCTGGCATCTGGCTAAATTTGTTACTAATGAGAAAGTGACCTGATATGTCTTCAGGCAACCAAGCCTTCTCTCATTAGGCACTGTCCTTCAATATGTGAAAACTGATCAACTTCTAGTACATCAGTGGTAAGAACATCATTGTCTTTTCCATTACATTGCTTGTGAGCATCAGTAGCTGGTAGTATCCATGCCATTCTATTCTGGGATTTAGACTGGCTTAAATTGAACTATCAAAAGTGCTAGAACCTATCACCCAAATAGATTTAGCACCTCAGATGGCTTCTTTAAAAATCAGACAAAAACCCAGAATATTTTTTAACTCATTAACCTGGGAGCCACCAGATACCACTATTTCTATAGGAGGGGTGCTCTGTAAGGAGACAAAAACAAGTTATTTTTATGGACTCCCAGAATGCCCTGGCCAGCATGGTCATAGCTTTATTCTTTGTTGTGTGCCTTTGGACCATTTCTGACTAACCCTAAGATAAACTGATCAAGGGTTTTTTTTTTGGCAAGATTGTATTCAGAGGAGTTTTGCCACTGCCATACTCTTAGACTGAAAGAGTGTGATGTGCCCAAGGCTACCCAGTGGGTTTCTATATATGAGCAGGGATCCAAACCTTGATTTTCAAGTCAAACAATCAAACCATAGCACCATTAAGTGGAGAGAGACTGGTAAATATGGTCCCAAAGATGACTTTCCCAAGCTCTGGCCCAAAAAAGAGGAGGGACGGAGGGAGAAAGAAAGAGCCAAAAAGTGTTGAAGAGTGCAATGTCAGCAATAATTAAGCAATAATTCTCTGACATAAACAAGAAACAGTGCCCTGTGCTGCAAATGTCATCAATGATCAATCCAATGACAAGAGCAAATGAACGGAAGAATTGTTTGGCTTCTAGCTCTTCTCTCTTTCTGAGGAGGAAGCAGCATAAGAAAAATTCTCTCTCATCTTTCTGCTGTCTTCTTCAAAGATGTCCAACTCTGTCATCATAAGCTATGAATCTAAAACCACTTTTATGTACTCAACTGTCCCTTACCTCTGAAGCAGCAGGCTTGCAGTAGCCAGCTCCAAACACCAGATTTTCTAGTGACATCCCCGTCAGATCTGGTCCCATTTCCATGTTGCCTTTGCCAAGCCATGTGCCTTTCCCTGGACGAGTAAAGCTAAATTAAAATACAACAAATAGAAAATTAATATTTATTTTATCTCAGTTAAGGTATTGTATAACTATAATGCTCAAAACTATGGCTTTCCTAGGGTGACCTTTTATATAAATCATTGAAATCAAATATATAATCATAAAATCCTTTAAACAAGTTTAAAGACTTGTCCACAGAGGCTGAAAGAAATGTTCCTGCCCATTTCAGAACTTTCCTATGCAGACGATGTGCATGGCTGGAATGACAGGGAAATGGACACAAGACATGCCCCAGGGCTTAACATCAGAGCAAAAACCCTAATTGCTCTGGTTCAAGCCAGAAAGAGCAAAGTAATGTGAAGTCAAAGGCTTTCATGGCCAGCATCCATAGTTTTTTGTGGGTTTTTTGGGCTATGAGGCTATGTTTTAGAACAATTTATTCCTGATGTTTCACCAGCAGCTGTGGCTGTATTGCAACATTCAGATGATGTAAACAATGGATCATTAATTAGATACCCTGAAGCCTTGCCATTTAACAAAAGAACAATACACAGATCAACATGTAAATCGCTTCCTCTCAACCAACAGTATATATACCCTATTCTCTTCCATGCCAGCATTCTCTGAAGATGCCAGCTATAGCTGCTGGTGAAATGTCAGAAATAAACTCTTCAAGAACATAGCCTCATAGCCTGAAAAACCCACAAAAAAGTATAGCAGACTAACACATCTGCATGTGGAATGGGTGCTAGTGCAGAGATAGTGCTGGTGCCAGGCAACCAGCCAAAGTGGACAGAAGCAGGTGCTCTGGGTTACACAACAACAAGTAATACACATTAAACATGTAGATTATGCAAATATATTTAAAATACAATGAACTATCATAATTTGTTAGTAACTTGACCATAATTTTTGTTTGTTTCCCACCTGTGGCTTGATTATACAAGCATATTATTAGTCAGTGGCACCATCAACCCATTGCATGACCCATGAAACAAAATGATGACAAACATGGAAGGGACAACAAAATGGATTAAATAAATATGTTACCAAATTGGCTGGTACAACAGTGTGCCATGGAAAAAAGGGGGGAGGAATATATATGGGGCAGGAATGACATCATGGCTGGACAGGCACTAGTTGTTCCAGGAGGACTCAGAAGGTCAGTTGATCAATTGTGTGATAAAGCAGAGGGTTGCATGAGGCTTCAAGCAGCTTACTGGCTGGGCAGGATGAAAAAGGAAATTGGCTGTTTACAGCTGAGCATTCGGGCACTCATTCACATGTGGCAGAACAGAAAAAGATATATAATGGCTAATATCCATCATTGCTTTGTTATGGTAGATCCATCCTCACAGTTGGACAGGATGGTGTAGACTTCACAGCAGTTGTTGGCCCATTGTGGAAGCCCATAGTGCCATCAGTTTATTCTCCCAGCAAATCTGAAAATCCTGGGGGTAACCACCCTTTTCCTCTCTGTTTGCTTTCAGCCTAAGATAGGCCAAATATCTGTCTGTCTTTCTGGCTGTCTCACTGTCTCACTGTCTATCTATCCAGGTGTGTGTGTGTGTGTATCTGTGTGTGTGACTTCAAATATCTAACAACAAATAGCTTTGCCCTCTTATGAACAGTGACAGATGGAGCCAACCTTGGGAGAGAAATTTCCAAAGCTTAGGAAACATATTCCGTTGGACTCCAAGAATTTTCACCCAGAAATGCTAATAACTATGTGGTTGGGCAATTCTGGGAGCTGTAGTTGAAAAGTACGTTTTTTTTCCAAGTTCCTGGATTACATAGAGCAGTTGTTGCCACTGGAATGTAATTTAATTAGTGCCTACTAGGCTAAGAAAACACTATGAAATTCAGGCTGTCACCATCGCTCAACTGGAAGGCACCCACACACTCCTTACCCTAGTCTTCGTCACTAGCCAGATCATCTGAAGATGAACTCATACACTAAGAACATCAACATTATGGCACATTTCAAGGTCTCTCATGTATGCCTTCCCTTCTGTGCTAAGAACAATGTTATTTTTATTTCTCCAAGCTGCTGTTTTAAAACTGTAACCAATAAAGCTGGCAGATAATAGCAAAAACTCCCCCTAGCCCAGCAGTGTTCTGAGAAAATGTGGAAGCTCTTGCAAAGCTTGTTAGAAATTCCTCAATGAGAGAAACTGTAGTAGCAAATAAGGTTTTTGAAATAGGGCATTTAGTTTTCCTGTCTTTTTCCTCAGAAGCCTATTAATAATTCTTACATATGTAACACATTTTCAGAAAGAGCCAGGGAGACCATTCTTCTCCATAACCATTCAGAGTAGGAGAAGAATTTAGGTCAAATGTTAGAGGCACTTTTTAATGAGCTGTTAGCTTTACATCAGACCTCCAATGCTGATAGAATTTTCATCCTGACCCTGGTTTCATGGATAAAGTGTTTTGATGGAGCTCAGGAAATTCATCTTTTACTCCCTCCAGGCTATGAAGCTACTTGGTGACTCTGGGCCAGCCACTCTCTCTCAGCCTGAACCACTTAACAGGGTTTTTGTAAATGTGATGTAGTTAGTAGGAGGCCTTTGAGCTCACTGGAGGAAAGGAAGCCTATAAATGTATCTATGAAATAAATTATAGGGTTTTCTTAGCAGAATTTGTTCAAAAGTTTTAGACTATTTAAATATTTTTATTCTCTTAATCTGCTTAAATCATTTAAAAAAACAATCCTGGGATCTCATTACAGGATAGATGATGGATAGATAGATAGATAGATAGGTAGGTAGATAGATAGATAGATAGATAGAGATAGATGCATGCTATATTACACATTCATTCCTTACCAAGTTTGGAGATAAACTTCAAACAAGGGAATAATAGCACAAAGGAACAATATTTTCCAGGGTTTGCAGTATCCAGAAGCAGATTCCTATTCCTTTGAGTGATATTCCTAAAAGTGCTTTTCACTATCTTCCAACCCTAAATCGAGGGAGGCAATAGAGCAGTCCCTAACATAAATTATGAGAAAATCTGGTGATCCCTTTTGCAGTGGATTAGTATTGCAACATTTGGATGCAAATAATAAAAGCGCTAATTCTTTTCTTTTCTTTTTTTAATTCTCCTGATGACATCTGGCATCGGACCAAACTAATACTCTTGTCGGTTACTCATGTAATTAGCAGTAGGAAAATAAAGTGAATGGTATATCTGGTGATTAATACGGGAAAGAACATGAAATATAGAAAAGAATGAGAAGAATGGAAAGAAATAAAGAAAAGTAAGGGGTTCTATTAAGGTCAAGGAGTATCTTTGTGGGCTTTTACCAGGTTTTTTTTTTTTCATTGTTGTATTTAAAAAAAAAAGCAGAGTAACATATGAGCACTCACACATCGGCCACTATTAATGACAAGTAAGGAACACAAAAGCAAAGGAACTCTTTGGAAATTGGAGGCACTTTTGCTTACCTGATGAGAGGTTGATGTAAAGCCACCAGAGAGGCATGGAGAGTAATGGAGATTGCGGACAAATGGAAGTAGTCAAACATGACAGGGACATGATGGTGCAGGCCTTGCTTCGGGTGGAA
The DNA here is from genome assembly GCF_019175285.1 of Sceloporus undulatus. Taxonomy (NCBI): domain Eukaryota; kingdom Metazoa; phylum Chordata; class Lepidosauria; order Squamata; family Phrynosomatidae; genus Sceloporus; species Sceloporus undulatus. Next base: position 242,379,599 of record NC_056525.1, read on the forward strand.
ATGAAGCCCCAAAGTGCGACTGCTTATCACTGGGATGGCAGTGACATCTCTCAGCCTAGAAATAAAGATTCAGATGGTTGAGTGGGGAAAGCCTTCTATTAGCTCATTCCTGTACAATCATTAGAGCTCCAGAGACCATAGTGTGAGAGGATTTTTTTTTTAATCACTTGGCAGCCTTTCTCTTGGTAACAAGGAACATTTACAAGGCTGGTGTTTAGCTCTTAATTGTACTTATAGCAGCAGTGTCAATATTATGACACCATCACAAGAAAAACACAGTGACTTCCATTCTACCAGATCTTGCAGAGGGGTGTATGTTTCATTTTGTTTTTCAGTGCAACTATTGGACTTAAACTCTGTCTTGTCATTTTGTGAGAAGCTGTTAGCAGAAATTAGACTACATGCCTAGCCTTTGCAAGGAAGGAGTGAAGTAGGAAAGAAAAGGAAAATAGAGTACTAATCTTGTTTTCCATGCTCATATTCTTCATAGGAATATGTACCTAAATTGGAGGAGCAGGGAGAACAGACAGACTCATCCATACCATTATGTTGTTCTTGTTGTTGTTGTTGTTATGTGGTTTCAATTTATGATGACCCTAAAGGGAACCTATCATGGGGTTTTCTTGGTTAGTTTCTTCAGAAGGAGTTTGCCCTTGCCATCTTCTGAGTCAGAGATGGTGGGACTTGCCCAAGGTCACCCAATGGGTTTAGATAGCCGAGCTGGGATTTGAACCCTGGTCTCCAGAGTCATAGTCCAACGCTCAAGCCACTACACAAACTGGCTCACAATACTGTTATAGTTGACCCTATATATGTGAGTAGGCAATAAACAATTATTATTATTATTCTCTAGTTTGGGATTCAAAGCAGCTTACTAAGATTAAAGCAAGTACAGGTAAAAGGTTCACATCATACACACAATTATAGTATAAGTGGAATCAAAGACTATTGAAAGCACATTAAAAGCATAGCCACCAAGAAGAGAGCAGCAAACATAAATAATGCCGTGCATTCTGAAAAGCCTCCCCCTCCCTGAGCAATTCTTAAAGGACTGCTGAAATAAAATGGTTTCACTAAAGAATAGCAAGGCGGAAACCAGTCTGACCTCTCTAGGTTCCAGAGCCTGGGAGTAACCACTTAGAAGGATCTCACCATCTCTCATGTTCCCACTTGATGTACTTGTGAATATGGTGGGGAAGAGAGAAGTACCTTCAGAACATGAGCTCCCTAAAACTCAAATTTCCTAGTATTTCTGCTGCTCCAGCCCTGAACTGGATCTGCCCTGTCCCTATCATTAGGGAGTCAGACCTTGCTTTACTTTTTACATAATAGGGAAGTACATTACTAGTTATTTACTTTATTAAGGGGCAATTTTAAAATAATTTTGTATGCTGCAACAACCAGAATCATGTGTAAGATTCAGAAGTCAGCTGCATCGCCATGTACAAATCAGTCCAGAAACTGCAAATATGTTCAGGTCATATCAAAATCCACAAAGATCTAATTCTTCTAATATCACTAGATGCTTCTTCAGTCAAGGGAAGGGCACTCACTGTTGCTCACTGTCTGTAAACTGCAGATCAAGCTTCAGTTGAAAATCTGCTTCACATAATGCTTCTTCTACCTGTAACAGTTAAAACAGAAAAGCCACCATTACAAGCCAGTTCCTGCTACATCAGGGGGGCAGGAAATAAAGTGGTGAGAAGGGAAAAGATTGAGACTGAATACAGCATGATTAAATGGAACCTGAAGCCTCATGAGAGATCTATCAGCGGGCACACATAAATCACCACCCATTTGCTTCAGACAGATAAGACACTTGTCCACCATCAACTTGGATGTATCAATGCGAGAGTTAAAGTGGCACCAAGGAAATATAGCTACCCAAAAGCTAGCTGACTGACAGCTTGAAAAATGGTGTGCCAAGAACAATTCTGGAGAAGCACTGCCATGTTACTATGTGAGGCCTAAACTGCACTGCAGAAATAATACACTTTGGCATGGCTTTAATTGCCATGGCTGTACACAATGGAATTCTGAGAACTGTAGTTTGATGTGGCACCAGGGTGCTCAGTCCGAGAAAGCTACATATCTCACAAAACTGCAAATCACAGAATTCTATCTCATTGAGCCATGGCAGTTAAAGCGCATTATTATTGCAGTGTAGATTAGACCCATGAGATAGCTTGTACAGTCTGCTAATGCAGAGGAGTAAAACCACTGAAATGCAACACTGCAGTTCATAATTTTTGGTCCTCCAGGTGTTTTGAACCTCAGCTCCCAAAAGCTCCATTCAGATTGGCCAATGATCAAGAATTCTGGAAGCTGAAGTCCTAAACAACTGGAAGGCAAAAGCTTGGGAACCACTGAGGGATATAGCTGGGACCTGAGAATACTACTGTATCATCAACTCAAGTCTACTACTCCTTCCCACCTCAACCCAAGGAGGCTGTCCTGGTCCTAAACCAGTGTCTGTCTTCAGTAATGGACTGGATGAGGGCAAACAAGTTGAAACTTAATACAGACAAGACAGAAGTGTTCCTGATCAGTCGGAAGGCAGATCGGGGAATAGGGATCCAGCCTGTGTTAGATGGGGTCAAACTCCCCCTGAAGACACAGGTCCGCAGTTTGGGGGTACTCTTGGATTCAGCTTTGAACCTGGAGGCCCAGGTCTCTGCTATGACCAGGAGTGTTTTTGCACATTTAAAACTTGTGCGCCAACTGTGCCCGTTCCTTGAGAAGCCAGATCTGGCCACAGTGGTACATGCATTGGTTACATCCCGTTTGGACTACTGGAATGGGCTCTACATGGGGCTGCCTTTGAAAAGTGTTTGAATAATTCAATTGGTTCAAAGAGCCGCTGCCAGGCTGTTAACAGGGGCAGATTACAGAGACCATACAACGCCCCTGTTGAAACAGCTTCATTGGCTGCCAGTTTGTTTCTGGGCACAATTCAAGGTGTTGGTTATTACCTACAAAGCCCTACATGGCTCAGGTCCACACTATTTGGCAGACTGGTTCTCCTGGTATGAACCGGCTTGGACTCTGAGATCCTCTGGAGAAGCCCTTCTCTCCATCCCAACACCATCACAAACACAGTTGTGGGGATGCAGGGGAGGGCCTTCTTAGTGGTTGCCCCTAGACTCTGGAACTCCCTGCCCAGGGAATAGATCAGAATGGCTCCCTCCTTGATGGCCTTCCGCCAGCAGTTGAAGACTTACCTGTTCAAACAGCATTTAAGTAATTGCTATAAGGACAGGCTGGGATGTTGGACCAGTTTAAAAATTATTTTTAATGTACGTTTTTTTAATGTTTTTAATTGTACTGTTTTTTAATGCTGTGAAGCTGCTCTGAGTTCCAGTCCTGGGAAAAGAGTGGGAGATAGATAGATAGATAGATAGATAGATAGATAGATAGATAGATAGATAGATAGA
>NC_056525.1:242383042-242402750 GCF_019175285.1 Sceloporus undulatus
TAGAGCATTCCACTGTAGAAAACATTAGATAGAACTTGAAGGTCTAGACGAACTGAAATCTGAAATCTGGAGACACAGAATTTATTCCCCTGAGGTATCTGAAGATGTTAATGAGAAGAGAAAATTTCAACTAAAGCTCAGAATGGATTCATTGCTCCAATGACATGGCAATACCATCCCAGCTGGGATCATGCTAGAGTTCAATAGATCCATATTACTTGTACTCCTTCATGTTCAAAATGATCCAAAAGCCAAAGGGTCTTGGATCTTTCCTGCCCCAAAGTATCCAAAACTGAATCATTCCAAGACCCAAAGAAGCCAACTTTTCAGTACACTGGCAGCTTTCTACAAATCCCAGCAGTCCTAACAGTGGGGCAGTATTCTGTCAAGTCAAGCCTGTCTTCAATCTGAAGTGGTATAGTCCAGATGTAATAACTGGGTCCAAACAAGAGTGGGACAACATAGCTCTGAGTGTCCATAATGACTCAGACACTGACTTACTGAAAGGTTGTATGTGAACTTCAGAAATATCTGTGTATTCATGCATTCATCCATGCCCACCTCCTTCTGCTACCATCTTTTTTTGTCCACTGTTCCTCCACCCACAAAATAGAAAAGCATTCTGCATAGAAAATTCCATCTTTTTTGTAGAAGTCCCACATTTTGGGGGGGGGGGGATAAGCTAAGTTGTGAACTGTCTGTTCATTTGTTTCTATTGCCTGAATATTTTCAAATATCCATTCATTTCCTGATGAGGATGATATTGGTTCCTCTGCTTCAGACAGAGGACTTGGACCATCTCTGCCTGTCCACATTTTCATTTGGGGGTTCAGTCAGTTGCTCTTGATTGCAAACCGTTATGCTTTTCCTTAATTCAGTTGTGCCCCTCAGCTCACAATCCAAGTCTTCTCTTTGGACCAGGGAAGTATGGAAAAAAGTGAAAACTTCTCACCTTTTCACCATCCAGAAGAAGATGAACCCTGAAGTTCATGGATTCATTAATAACAATCTCTTCATTCCTGTACAAGATCTGAAAGACCCTGCTATAGACGCTGTTGTCATGGATGCAGGCAGAGCAAAGGATTGAATTACCTGCAAAACAAAATTAGAAACCACATGTCCATTGGCAGGGATGTAGCCCGGATTTTGGGAAGGGGGGGCAGACTAAGTGTCACTGTTACAATGGGGCTTGGGTGCGGTGGCGCGACAGCATGCACCATTAATTGTATCTAACGGAAGTGGGGGTCTGAACCCCATGGACCCCCCTCTTGGCTACGTCCCTGCCATTGGCTAGTTTTTTTGTGGAATTTGGCTATTACATACCCAATATCCAGAAGTAATTTGAGCTTACAAGGACTGACAAATCTTCAGAATTTTAGTCACCACCAAGCTCTCAATATCAATCAATCAAACACTTAGGCCAGGTACACACCACCAGGAAGCGGTGTCCTGGCGGTGATAGTAGAGCTCAGGAGCGTGCACCAACCGTGCGCTCCTGAGCCCTATGATATGTGGGCAACACCACTATTGAGTGGCACCACCCACACGGGGGGCGTATAGATGACATGTGGGCATCTGAGCACCCACACATCTCTTAGAGGAAATGGCGTCATAGGGCTGTGTCATAATCCTTACGACACCGCAAAAAAGAAGCCGCTCTAGGCAGCTTCTTTTTTTGCTGTGCTGTTTTGCCCTGTGGTTTGGTTGCTGCGACAATGCTGCACAGCAAAGAAGGGTGGCATTTCAACGCCAGTGTGTACCAGGCTTTTATGTCCCATCTTTTCCCCAAGAGTGGCTAATTAATTCATAATATTTACAGCAAAGCCTTGAAATGCCTTAGCTTTTTTTTTCTTTTTTTTTTTTAAAGAAGAGTCTTGGAATGTATGCTTGGTGGGAATGCAAAAGAGGGCCTTCTCCATGGTTTCTCCCAGACTCCATTCCCAGAGAAGCAAGACTGGTAATCTCCTTCCTATCTTTCCTCAGGCAGGTAAAAATCTTTTATTTCAACAGGTCTTTGAGAACTGATTTCTCAGCAGAAAGAGGCTTTGTATAATGTACTCACTTTTTTATGTGTTATACTTTTACTTTGTCTTAACTGGTTTTGAGTTTTATGCTGGTTTAATTGCTTTTTAAACTTTTGTATGCTGTTAATTTTTAACTATGTTTGTTTTAACTGTTGTAAACCAACTTAAGTACCAAACTGGCAAAAATCATCTGATACAAATAATGGCTGAGTTTCTAGATCATCTACATAGTTAAATATACTCAGCTCCCTTATACTTAACTAAGCAGTATCTCTTGGCCTGAACCCTCAATCCCATGTCCTGTGCCTCATCTGCTGTGAGAGATGGGGATCTGTTCTCCTGTCAATCAAGGCACAGCAGACTGATGTTTCTACCTGTATCCCAAAAGTGACTGTCAGAAGCAGGATTATTATTATTAAGCTTTATTTATATAGCACTGTAAATTTACACAGTGCAGTACATAAGTCAATTAAAATAGATAAAATGAACCTGCCTATGGCATACATTCTACAAGCATAATTAAATATAATACATATTAATACATGTTAGCATTCAATAAAATAAGGCAGACAACAAATTAAAATAATAATCCTCCTTGCACCAGAGATTACTCACCGAGAGGGGTGCAAACATCAGCCTGATGCATCCCGAATGACCCTATTATACACATCAGCTGATACCCAATAAGTCAGGATTGGAGGACCTTTTATGATCCCTACCTATTCTCTACACTTGTTGTGGTGGTGGTGTGCCTTCAAGTCATTTCCAATTTATGGCAACCCTAAAGCAAACCTATCATGAGGTTTTCTTGGCAAGATTTGTTCAGATGTTCTTCATTGTCTTCCCCTGATGCTGAAAGCATGTGACTTGCCCAACGTCACCCAGTTGGTTTCATTGTCATGCAGGGGATTGAATGTAGATCTCCAGAATTGTAGTCCAGCACTCAAACCACTATGCCATGCTGGCTTGAATATGTGGGGATCTTGAATACAAATCAATTACTGCAGGACTGTGAATTCCAGCCAGTTCTAATAATAATAATAATAAGAAGAAGAAGAACAGGTTACATTTGTGCCTCATCTTTCTTCCTGTGAACTCAATATAGTATAAACAGCTTTTCTTCCCCACCCCTTATACTCACAGGAAACCTGCAAGGTAGGCCAAGTTGAGAGATAGTAATGGGCTTAAAGTTATCGAAGAGGTTCCCTGACATGCTTTAATTCTGCAGTCAAAGGAGATCAAACACTGTGAGTGTGATGTGGGTAAGAAGGAGAGCCAGTGTGATGCAGTGGTTTTTGTAGCTTCTGATTTATGCCAACCCTAAGGTTGCCCATCACAGGGTTTTCTGGGCAAGATTTATCTAAAGGAGCTTTACCTTTGCCTCTGAGACTGAGGTGCATTCTGCACTGGCATTTGGGACGTCCGGAGGACGTCCCATTTTAAAAAAGGAGCGTCTCTTATAGACGCCCCTGGGCCTAGTACGGACTCCGTCCGTACAAGATGGCGCTGGCCCTTCTACATGGCCGGCGCCATCTTTGCGTATCGGACGCTGAGCGTCCGTACGCGTCGCGTCGCTTGTGACGTAGCGAGTGCGCCCCTGCCGCCTCGCTACGTCGCAAACGCGACGGAAAAAGAAGCTCCATTTTGGAGCTTCTTTTTCGGTCCGCGCGGGAGTCGGGCCGTGTGAAGGCTCCGGCTCCCCTGTGGACCTACTGGCGGCGGCGGCAGAGCGCCGCAAAGCAGAGGTATGTACCCCGCTTGAGAGAGTGCAAGGTCACCCAATGAGTTTTCATAGATGAGTAGAGAGTCAAACCCAGTCATAGTCCAACACACAAACCATTACATCACACTGGATCAACAATTCCATTATCACAATTAACCTTTTGCATGCTCATAAGTGAGCTTGTGATGATGTGAATACCTAACTGGGAAAGAATGTGATGTGTCTCTATACACATCAACCAAATTCACTCCAAATGTTGTGTTCCATGTGAGGGATGTAACTCCATCATCATCCTTCCAATTCACTAGACCTGTTGCTCATCATGTCAGCGATGTAATAGCAATAGCAAATATATTTCTATACCACTTATCAGTGCACTTAAGCAGTCCTTAAGCTGTTTACAATGTGTAAGTTAATTGCCCCCAACAACCTGGGTACTCATTTTAGCAAATATTCTATGTACATTGTACATTCTTGCTTTTTTCTTTTTCTTTTCTTTTTTTGTACATTGCATTATTGCTTTGGATAAAGGAGTTTGGCTGTAGTTTGTACTCTAGAGCCAGCATGAAACAATTTTTCAATTCATCCTTACTTTTGATATATGCAAAACCAAATGCTTCAGGAAAATGCTAAACTAGAATAATCTCCTTGATTCTTCATTTTTATAGGGGTAGGATGATTTTATGTGGAGGAGAACTATGCTTATTTCTCCTGTCTGATATTTTTGGATTAAAAGAAACATCAGATGAAGCTGCTTCTTCTCTTTTCACTTTCAGTTGGTTCAGGAATATTAACAAGTTTCTTCAAGAATGTATTCCATAATGTGCAAAAAGACTTTCTTGTTCAGCCCTGTGCTTCAGCCAAGCATCATCACAACAGGAGTGTGGACATTAAAAAAAAATTAATTTACTTTGCTTTGTTGAGTGGCAAAAAGTACAACACAAGGGAAAAATACATTCCTCAAAGGCAGGCAATGTACTTCTGTTTATTTCCATTTCAAACTTGTCATTCATTCTGAAATCATCGACCAAACTGCATTGCAGGCTGAATGAATTCTTCCCTCAGTCTAGCAAGGGCAAAGAGAAAAGCAGTTTGATTGCATTTTGTGATTCTTTTTTTTAAAGGGATGTGTATGTTTGTATACTGTATACTATTTGTATACTGGATGTACTAGTTCTTTTCTGAGATACAAAATGTAATGCCATACACATAGACACACACACTTGTCAGGGCATAACTTCAAGTATATCAGAGGCATTATTTGGCCCACCTGGTGTAGTGCAACGATTTCTAAAGTGGTCAGTATGCCCCCCTCAGGTGGTGGTGAAAAGATCCAGGGGGTGGTTATGGAAAAGGGGGCAGCAGGGAGGCTTTCAGTCATATTGGTGCACAGAAAAATCGAGGGGAAGTAGCAGCCTTTAGGACCATGGTGGGGATGAGGGTTTCATGAAACCTCTTTTCAGGGTCTCTCAAAACCACAACACAGCCCCACTGATCATTTTATGTGGAGGTGTCGCCTGCTCTTTACCTGCCTGCATGAGCTCACTCCCTTAGCTGCATCTTTCACTGGTGTTGGCAGTGGCGGTTGGGAAACTCTTCCAAGACTTGGGCACAAGATATTGCTTCCATGTCTTGAGATGACACCATTTGGGGAGAGACTGACTGGAGCAACATGGCAGCACAGGAGACGTGGCAGCACAAAAGAGCCTTCAAATCTGGGATATTGCTTATGCTTTGTGAGCTTTGCCGAGATGTGGCTGGCAGTCTGGAGCTACTCTTCTGCTCCTGTTTTCTTTCACTGGAGAGATTGAGAGAAGAGGAACCAAAGAAGCAATGTCTGTGTAGGGGGGGGAGGGGGACACCTGAAGCTTTGTGGGGAAGACATGTCTCTGGGGAAGGAGGAGGAGTATCTGGGGTCAGTTCTTGCAAAAAGTCCTTCATCTTGGAGTGGCTCCTGTAGGTAAAATATCTCCCTTTCGCCATCCCCACCAGTCTCCAGTCCAGTGCATGTGGTCTCTGTAAATCCCACACACACACACACACTGGCTCCACCCCTCTCTGCCTGAATAAAGAAGGATTGGGGAGAGTCATACACTCTCAGCCTCAAAGGATTGCAATGGCAATCCCTCTCAGAAGAAACTCAGCAAGAAAACCCCATGACAGGTTCACCTAATGGTTGTCATAAATTAGAAAAATCCTAAAGGCACATAGCAACAACAACAATAAGAGTACATGATTAAGAACAAAAATGGTTTATACAGGGCAGGCTATGGCATAATTAATAAAGCAGACACAGATGACTGTTCAGCTGTGTAAGATGGGAGGTAGCATCACAATTATGTTTTTTTACTGGTCACTATCAATATTGTCCCTCCCCCCCTAAATAATGCTTCTGGTGATTAGTAGAAGCTGCCTTTGGCCTGAGATTGCTGGGTGAAAGCACTAGCATTGTGTGTGATGCTTCCCATGCATGCTAATTCAAATGAACCCACCAAAACATGGGCTGTGATATCAAAGCAAGGCTTGTTGGAGGTTAATTAATTGCTGAATTAATTCTTAAGCCTGGACTTCCACAAAGTTCAAAGATCTTATGTGTTGCAAAGATACTGCAAGACCATCACTCTTCACATGTCCGCTAATTGCCAGGAATAGACTAAGGCTGTTTGGTTTAACTGATTAATTGGATTAATTAATTTGAAGCCTTTGGATGGATTAAAACTGCACCCCTAATTAATCTGAACAGCATTACTTTTTCCCTTTAAAAAGCCTCCATGTACATTGACAACACAAGAGATAGTCAATGTCTTAGGAGAAAATATTACTACTTCTCTCCCACACAGAAAACAAGACAAGCCATTGCCTTTGAAAATATCTCATATTTATAAAAAGACAGAAACCTGTTTTTGCTATACCTATGCACTGCATTAATATCCCTTTCTCTCAAAAGCCTCAGATGATTTGTAATTGTTTTTCTTTTAAAAAATTGTGAAACTCATTAAGAGACTGGCACATAATTTATCAAGGATGGAAAACTGCATCCAGGGTAGAAAAACAGCACATGTTCTCCACACTTTGGGTGCCTTTCTTTCTTTCTTTCTTTCTTTCTTTTTCTTTCTTTCTTTCACTGAGAAGATTATATTTCAGAAACACAGAGGACTTCTTGAATCTCTTTCTTCTACTGATTAATAAAAACAGCACCAGGACAATGCCAGAAACACACATAAATGAAGACATGAAGCTCCACAAAGCATTCCTTTAATAATAAAAAAATCCTTCCTGACTGCGAGCATAGGAACAAAAAAATCCAAAACAAAACAGCACTCAAGTTAATAGACATGGCAAGTTTGCATCTGTTAATTCTGTCTACCTACAACAAGTGGATTCTTTTATTTTCTATCCAATGCTAAAAAATTGCTAAATTGGAATTTAAAGGGAGATTTTCATTTGTGATTTTTGCTCAAATGAGACAAGACAGGATGCAACATTTTCAAGTTACCATTAAGTACAGTGTTTGACCTGAAAATGATTGGGTTTTTGCAGATATCCATGCTTGAACCTCTCACAAGTGACCAATTCAAACACTAAAAAAAAAAAAAAAAAGTCTGGGGGTACACATGAAGGAGTTCTTAAGGGGCTCACTCCAAGTTCTCCCTGGCAGAACTGATGCAAAAAGTGTAAGATTCTGAGATTTTAGGTGCCATCCCTGCCACGAGAAAATCTATCCACCCAAGATTACCAGGAGAACTCATCACTGACTCTATTCTTGTTGTGTGCCTTCAAGTTTTTTCTGACTTATGGTAGCTCTAAGAGGTTTTCTTGGCATAATTTGTTCCAAGGGTGTTTGCTAATGCCTTCCTTTGAGGCTGGGAGAGTGTGACTTGGCCAAGGTCACCCAGTGGGTTTCCATGGCTGAGGGGATTAGAACCATGGTTCCAGAGTTATAGTCGAATGCTGAAACGTTACACCAAGCTTGCTCTCTCTGTTACTTACTGTCTCTAATCTGTTCAACAATATTCCTAATATCTACAGCACTATATAAATAAAGCATTACTGTTGTTGTTGTTGTTGTTATTCCAGGAGAGCCTTGAAGTTGCAACTAAAGGGAGAGACAGACACTCACAACTTCAAATGCACATCAATACTGCTTGTGTATATGTATGTGCATGAGTCTTGATGTTCCTTGTCAACTGATGAACTTCATAGGGATTGTGCAAGGAATACTCAGAGGCAGTTTGCCATTGCCTTCCTCTGAAATATATTGTACAGCATTTAGTATTGGTTGGTGGTTTCCCATCCAAGTGCTAGCCATGTCTTACCCTGTTTTGCTTCCGAGATCAGATGGGATGGTGCTCATTAATGCTATTATTTATAACAATATCAAAAATATTGAAATAAGTATCAGTAATCAAGTTCAGGTACAACTACAGCTAAGTTCTTACCTTATCCAGAGATATGGAAGGAAACACATCTTCCCACATGGTATAATGACATGAGAAAACCACCCATGTCTATACACTTTTTAAAATAAACCCTTAAATAAACATTTAACAATAATATCATTGCAAATAATGACACAGAAACATAGATACCAAACAGACTGGCAGTAAGCACTGGCTTGGGTGTGGCATGGGGACATGGTGTTTAGATGACGCTGAACCCATTGCCACCCCCAAGCTGGCATCACACCGGCCACCAAACCAGATGAAGGACAGCATTGCTGTGCTCCAGCAGCATGGCATTTATACGCTGCACACTGCAGGAGCATTGTAAAGCTGTGGCAGCAACTGAAAGGGTGCCATTTTGCCAGCTCAAAAAGGAGAGACATTTTGCTGCCTCTTTTGGAGGGTTGATGCGGCAGCATGCTGGTGCCACAGCCCCAATCCAGTGCTCAAAGGGGTGGCATCACACCGCTCCTTTAGGGCCATCTGTTTTGGCCCTTAGTATCTCTTTATAACATGAATAGGCAAAGATTCTGTTTTTATGGATGAGAGAAACTTCCATCTGATTCACGTTTTAATATGAACCAGAATACTATCAATATTCAGATCTTGCAGGTCTCTGAATTTTGTGATTCAGTAACCTGCTTTTATTTTTTTTTTTTTAAAAAAAGCATACAACAATTATATTTTTGGGAAAACTGAATACAGATATTCATATTTTAGTTAAAAGAAGAATGCTTGTAAAAATAATACAGAAACTCTCATAAAAATACATATGTATGTCTATGCAGACGAAATGCTCATGAAAATGCATACCAATTTCCCATTGGATTTAACATTTAAATAAACTGACAAAAAATGGAATGGAACAAAGTGGATTGTAAATTTGCAAACATTATGCAAAGTGAAGTAGCTTTATCCATCCCAATCAAAGTCTGTACTCTGACTGGCTAGGACTGAATGAATGTCACTTTGCACTTGGCACAAGATCTTAGCAAAAAGGAAAAGGAAAACTGACTTTGGAAAGTAAAATGACTAATGAAGATGTACTGTTCATCTTCATACCTCTTTCAGACTTTTACTGTAAGGAGCAAAATAAAGTTTCAGCAATAATTTAAAAGATACAGTAGTCTACTCTTGTCCACAGTTCATTTTCCATGGTTTCAGTTACCCATGTTGAGTCACAGTCTGAAAATATCATGTAGTCCCCACCCCCATTATCTACCTCTACTCTTCATGGTTTCAGTTACTCATGGTCAATCACAGTCTGAAAACATTACTTTTATAGGGTTTGGCAGTATCCATGGTTTCACACATCTACCGAGGGTATTGGAACATATCCGTTTTGAATAAGGGGGACTAGTGTATGCACATCACACTGTCTAAAAGAAAGGAGAACTTGATGATGAGTCTACATGTGAAAGGGATCTAGGAGTCCTAGTAGACCCCAAGTTGAACATGAGTCAACAGTGTGATGAGGCAGCTTAAAAGGCCAATGCTATTTTAGGCTACATCAATAGAAGTAAAGTGTCTAGATCAAGGGAAGTAATAGTGCCACTCTATTCTGCTTTGGTCAGCCCCCACCTGGAATAATGTGTCCAGTTCTGGGCACTACAATTCATAAAGGATGTTGACAAGGTGGAGCATGTCCAAAGGAGGGTGACTAAAATGATGACGGGTCTGGAAACCATGCCCTATGAGGACAGACTTAGGGAGCTGGGTATGTTTAGCCTGGAAAGGAGATGGTTAAGAGGTGATATGATAGCCCTGTTTAAGTATTTCAAGAAGTGCCAAATTGAGGATGGAGTGAGCATGTTTTCTGCTGCTCAAGAGACTAGAACATGGAACAATGAATGCAAGCTACAGGAAAAGAAATTCAGCTCAACATTGTGAGGAACTTCCTGACAGCAAGAGCTGCTTGACAGTAGAACACATTCTCTCAGTGTTTGGTGGAGTCTTCTTCTTTGGAGGTCTTTAAACAGAGGCTGGATGGCCATCTGTTGGGAATGCTTTGATTGTGAGTTCCTGCATGGCAGGGGATTGGACTGGATAGGCCTTGTGGACCTTCCAACCCTATGATTCTATGAAAGGATAATTCCTGCAGGACAGGTCCTGGGGTATGAGGTATGAAGTGATAGGGTCATCTGTAAGCGTTAAGAGAGGCTAGCCTGTGCCTTGGATTGTTCAACCATCATGTTGGAGACATCCATCATCACAGACACCAAAGGTCCAACCCCAAAGTCTCCTTTCCCCAGTCTCTCGAACCCCCTCTGCAAAGCAAGGAGATCCTTGATGCTTTAAAGAGCAAATTATGCCATATCTTGGCATGGACAACTGTTGACTTGCTGTGGCCAACAAATGTTATGCAAACACTTGCCCAATCCTCCCACTATACCACTCCACCAAAACAAAACAAGACAAAAATTGCCCTCAAATGTTCTGTTGAGAGGAAGAGGACATTTCCCCTTGTTTAGGTCCCCCTGGGCCAGTTTAGATCCTGAAGAGATATTTCTTTTTTAACAGTAGTAAGTGAGAAGAAGTCATTTTCTAATCACTTCCTTCATCCAAATATTACCATGCCATGCTGAACACACCGTTTCTGAGTGACTTTGGAAAGCAAGTATGGCTGGGCTTGGTTGGTACATGAATGAAAGACCAAGAGGGAAGACCAGAGATCACCAAGCAGAGCTCAAAGGAGTCTGTTTGAAACCCTGGATATCTTCTATTGGTCTAAGTTGTGAACTATTGGTTTTTTGGTTTGCTTTTGCCATATTTGGCAGTCTATAAAGACCATGTATAGAAAACCCATTTCCCAATCCTCTCACAAATACTCATCAATGGTTGCTGTAAATGAATTATTGTCCTGGCGTCACACGAGTTGGGGATGATATAGCATAGTTCTTCTCCAGTTAAAAATAACAAAAATTCAGCACAGCCTTATTGTGTTTCTCCATGGTTTGAGAAACAAACCCACAGAGTCTTTAATCCCTAGGAAAATTACCTTAAAGCACAAATCTGATCTTTCTCCCCAGCTTCTTACAGCAGTAAAATGTATTCAGGTATAAACCTCATTTTGCAAAGAATGCTAACTCCTAAAATTCCATTGTGAAAAATTCAGAGCTTTGCCCCATTTTTAAACCTGAGGTTTTATCGCACATGAAAGTATCATTATGGACTTACAAAATAGACAGTGTTAAAACCTTCGGATTATACTAAGGCCTCTGATGCGGTCATCCTTTCAATATACATAATTATGTCAAATAAATACCCGGTGGAAATGCAGTCTCCTAACCACTGTTTGATAGCTTACATAAAAAAGGAAAAGGAACATGATGCATTAAAAGAAAAAGTGAAGGGGCATCAGAAAATATAAATTTGCATTTAGATAAATTGATAATATTGTCATGTCAACTGTTTATTTTGTTGAGGCATATGGACATGCTTCAACTAAGTATGTGTGAGAAATTTGCTTGATTCACATATCAATGATCCCATACAGACAGGCCAAAATAAAGCTGCTTCAGGTCAAAAGATGCATGTGTCCTAAGAGGCCAGAAGCTGCGTCAAAGCCATGCTCCAGTTCTAAGGACTGGAACGTAGCTTTGGTGCAGCTTCTGGCCTCTTAAGATGCATATGTCATTTAAACAGCATACCTCCAAAGTGACCCAAAGCAGCTTTATTTTGGCCTGTCTGTATGGGCCCAATGCAAACTTTTAAATGTGCATTTCCTAAACCTAAATGTGGATCTTAATGAAGTTTGGAATCCAAACCTATACATTTGTGATTCTATTCACAGAGGGATGTGATCAACACACACACACACACATCCACATTTCACAAATGTACAAAAACCCCACAATCATGTAATGCACAAAAACTTAATGAGAGGGTTTTTTGGAGGGTTGGGATGTACAAAACATTTTATTAACTGGAAAAATTTTTTCAAAATGGGTACATTTGAAAACTAGTATGTAGACACGCAAAGAATATATATTTAAAACTGTGCAATTTTTTTAGAGACTTGGAAGAAGTTAAGAGCCTAAATATCCTGAAGGCAACAGATTCCGTCTGACCTCAGAAGCTAAGCAGGATCAGCCCTGGTTAGTACTTGGATAGGGGACTACTGAGGAATATATTGTGCTCTACTGTTCTCTGTGTTCTATATTTCAGAGGAAAGCAATAGCAAACCACCTTTGAGTATTCAATGCCTAAAATAACCCTACAAAATACATTGTGTTATCATAAGTTGGCAGGTGATTTAAGGCACATTCACTATCTTTTCATGCAGATTAAGAAAAAATGCTACCAAATATGGATCTGCATTGAAATTGAATTAGCACTGGGGATATGACAATCTTACTGAAGCTCAGCTTGACAGACTTTTTCAACCTCAATCTGACAAGACAAGAGCCACTAAATTCAGAAGGAAGTGAAAGGGGTTGGAATTGTTCCTGCTCCTCACACTTTCTGATATTCAGATGTTCAGCTGAAAATCTAAACTAGTGCTGAGCAAACTAGAATGGGTACAGGAGCTAATTTTCTTCTTGTACTCCTCTGGGGACCCCACATAGTGCTAAAAGTCCCCCCAAAAGGAAGAGGGGAAGGGAGGGGATGGATTCTGCTTCCCCCCTCCAAAAAAAGGCGGGTCGCTTTTAGTGGTAAAATTTTGGACAGCATCCCATTAGAAACTTAGGGCCCAAACAGATAGGCCAAAATAAAGCTGCTTTGGGTCACTTTGAAGGTATCCTGTTTAAATGATGCATGCGTCCTAAGAGTCTGGAAGCCACACCAAAGCTGTGCTCCAGTCCTTAGGAGTGGAGTGTGGTTTCGGCACAGCTTCCAGATTCTTAGGATGCATGCATCATTTAAACAGCATACCTCCAAAGTGATCCAAAGCAGCTTTATTTTGGCCTGTCTGTTTGGGCCCTTAGACTCCTGCCACACTGCAGAATTAATGGAGTTTGGCACCACTTTAACAGTGGTATCCTGGGATCCTGGAATGGAATCCTGAGATTTGTAGTTTGTTCTGGCACCACAACTTTTTGATGGCAAAATCCCAGTCTCACAAAATCCCAGTCTCACAAAATCCCAGTATTCTATAGCATCGAGCCACTGTAGTTTAAACCATGTCAAACTGCATTGATTCTGCAGTGTGGCAGAAGCCCTACATGCACTTAAGGACAGCCTACCTCCTTGTATGTCCCATATGAAAGAGGGCTAATCTCTTGCTCTTGTTCTTCATCCTCAAACCTCCCATGCACATCAACATCAAGCCTTGGAAGGTAGTACTGCTGCTTTCTTGACAAAGGAAAGGAATGGAGGTGATCCAGATCATGGAGGCCCAGCTAGTCTGAGCACCCTAGGGAATTACAGTATGAGTGAACTCCACTGGAGAATGCACCCTCATTTCTCTACCATCCTAATGGAATTGGGACTATCTGATTTTTTTTCCGGTCTTAAGCACCTCCACTTCATCTCTTCCTCAATGATAAGAGATTGCTGCAGGGGACCTTCCCAGGGGCCTTGGTGGAGCAGTGGTTAAATGCAAGTACTGCACCCACAATGTCGTGAGTTCAATCCCAGGGCTCCAAGATTGACTCAGCCTTCCATGCTTTCATAGTTCAGTAAAAATGAGCACCCAGCTTGTTGGAGGCAATTGGCTTACAAATTGTAAACTGCTTACAGAGTGTGGAGTTTGCTGTTAAGTGGACTAGAAATGTAAATTCTATTGCTATTTCTTAATAGCTGTCAGGTGGTGGAAGGATGCAGAACTGCTCATGGAGAGCTATGCACAAATGTACAATCTTGGGTGGTATCTGTTGGAAGGGCTTTGTTGTTGTTAGCAATATCAATAGAATTTACATTTCTATACCGCTTCATAGTGCACTCTCTAAGCAGTTTATAATCTGTAAGACAATTGCCCCAAACAAGCTGGGTACTTGTTTTACCAGCCTATGAAAGGATGGAAGGTTGAGTCAACCTGGAGCCCTCTGGAATTAAACTTACAACATTGTGGCTGCAGTGCTGGCATTTAACCACTGCACCACTAGGGTGCTGTTCTTCTTGTTGTGTGCCTTCAAGTCATTTCCAATTTATGGTGACCCTATCATGCATTTTTTCTGAGGCTGAGAGAATGAGATTCACCCACTGGTTTTCCATGCTCAAGCGGGAAATTGAACCCTGATCTCCACACTGTGTCTGTGGAGGGGCTACAACCTGTTTAAAAGATGAATCGCCACATGTAGCGGCTTCTATAAAAGGCAATTTATCCTTTTTTTTTCAGGGAGAGGGAAAAAAGCATAGTTTGTGGAGCTGAGGGGTTTTGCGCAGCTCTGGTATAAACAAAATGCATGTGTATACAAGTAATGGATAACTCCTTAGTGTTGTGCCTCCCTTCAGTGAGGCAGCAGAAACAGCCAAGGCATGATATGAGGGTTTGAGATGTGGCCCAGCACTGCAAGTAAACATTTGCAGGTAAAGTAGAGCTGAGGAAAAATAGAATTGTGCAGTTGTGGGTAGCAATGTTGGAGACAGCTTCAACAATGTTGGAGATGGCTCCTTGAAGACTTCTCTCCAATCTCTGATACCTCAGCTTTGATCCTGGTGATGGCAATGTATTTTTCTGACTGTCCTTTCATGTATCCCTCCTCCTAGCTTCTTCTACTCAGCTCCCAACAGACGCTAGTCACTTCTTGAAACCTTGGAATGTTTTTGACTCATCCTAGTAGTGGTTTGAGCATTGGACTATGACTCTGGAGACCAGGGTTCGAATCCCAGCTCAGCCATGATAACCCACTGAGTGTCCCTGGGCAAGTCACACTTTCTCAGCATCAGAGGATGTCAAGGGCAAACCCCTCTGAAGAAATGTAACCAGAAAACCCTGTGATAGGTTCACCTTAGGGTCAGAAATCAAGTTGGAAATGACTTGCACACATACAAAAACAACAACAACTGCATCCCACAAGGAGTTATTTATAACATTGGGTACCTGATCTTCATAACACAACCTACCAAGCTGGATACAATACACCAGTCATATATAGTATAACTGGCCAGAAAGCTATTGCTAGTTTCTGTGACCACAGACCCTACCGTCTGTACTAATCCTTTAGACTAGAACTGCACTGCAGAAATAATCCATTTTGACATGATTTTAACTGTCATGAGCAGTGCTATGGAATTCTGGGAACTGTATTATTGAGACATTTAGCCTTTTCTTTCAGAGAGCTCTAGTGCTACAACAAATTACAGTTCCCAGAATTCCATAGCATCCAGCCATGACAGTTAAATCAGTGTGAGACTGAGTTATTTCTACAGTTCAGATGAAGCCTTAAAGTACCACTACAAACAGCTTGCTTCAGCTTGGTAGGTCACCATACTGCATCACATGTGGCTATGATAAATAAGGCACAATTGACTTGTTTAACACCTGGATAGGAGACCATCTGGGAAAACCAAGTATCCCTAGCTAAGGGGAAATCCTGTCTGAATCCCTGGAGAGGCACTACTAGTCAAAGCTGACACTATTGGGCTGGAACAACCAATGGTCATACTTGACATAAAACAGTTCCTTCAAATTCCAAGTTGTGCAAGCTTGTTCTGAGCAACAGCTTTGCAATTAGATTTTAAGTAGTGAGAGTTGCTTGCCTTCATGTCAATGTGGAGGTGAATCTTCTTTGGGATTTAGTCTGAAAATTAAAGGGGCTGTTCAAAATGCTGGAACTATTTTGGGGATAGGACTCATCCACTTGAATAGCTATTTTAAAGCTTTTACTAAAATCAAGCACAGATTCACTATCTCACAGACATGGAAGCCTCCAGATGCCACTGCTTGCAAGGCATCTTGAACTTATGTGCTTCAGGGCTCAGTTCTTTATCCCTTTTCTACGAACAGTATAACTTCTGATTAAAGTCATACAGCTCTATTATCAATCCTTCATCTCAACCTTGCCTTTTGACATTTCCAATTAGCCTGTTGAAGAGAGTGATAGCTAACTGCTTCTGTGTGCTATTCTATTATGTGAAGATGGAAAAGTAAGATATACCCTTATTAATTTTCTCATACAAAAGTCAGTAATATAAATGTAGTCACTTATCTCTGTTATGTTTCATAAACCAAAGTTCATTTTTCAAGGTTATTGGAATTGAGTGCAGTCACGTATAAGTGCCCAGGAAGCTTGGTCTACAATCCTATTTGATAGCAAGGTGATGTGACTGACTAATATTGACAAAAGGCTCATGTATAATTGGTGCTATCCACCCACAAGATGTGTCATCCTTTCCCTCTTCAGACCTTTCTCTTTACCTGTTGAGCTGTAAACTAGAGGGCAGGGGTTGTCTCACTTCCTTTGATATGTGAGCCAATCTGGGAGTTTTGCCCTTTTGAAAGGCAAATGAAGAGATATAAGTGCTTTGTATGAAACCAGTCAATCTGCTCTTCAAGGTCTAACTCTTTTGAAAAAGTAGAAGTTCTTAATCAAATGGAAATCCAGCCTGTATTTTGAGGCTATACAATAGCTTACTTAATGTGATCAGTAGTCTCATAGAGGAGTCATTTTTTTTTAAAATCAGGACAGTGTGAATAACTTCACTCATGCATTCTGGGTTTGTTTGTTGTTCATACAGCCAACACTGCAAATCCTTTGTAAAAACTCAGGGAAAAGCCTGAAATAAGTGGAGTTTTTGGCAGCGCTCCCAAAATTTGAAGTCAAGTACATTTGGGATGCATGTGAACAACAGAGATTCATCCTGGATTATTTTCATCATGGAATAACCCCTAAATGACAGAAGCCAAAACAGATGAGCCATCAGTAATGGCAAGCTTTTTCTGAAAGAAACTTCCTCATCCATAATTAGTCTTCTCTTGAGATCCTCTGCAACAGGAGACAATTTGCTAGAGTCTAGAACAGCTTTGTTTTTGCATTACAAATCACAGATTTCCCAAGCTCTGATGGCCACTGGCCACATTGGCTATAATGTTCTGGGAATTTTGGCCACCCCAAAAATAATAGGGGTGTATCCACACTACTAATTAAAAGCAGTTTAACTCCACTTTAATTGGCATGACTCTGTCCTGCAGAATACTGAGATTTACAGTTTGGCGAGGTATTCAGTCTGGTCTGTCAGTCTGTTTGGTGTTGCCTGACCAAACTACAAACCGCAAAATTCAGTAGGACAGAGTCATGGCAGTTAAAGTGGTGTCAAACTGCTTTCAATCTGCAGTATGGCTACACCCAATGACCACATTCATAACTTTATAACATCATAGCTATGTCCATCAGAGGCCATACAATTATCTAATGAATTGTCACAATGCATATAGGGGCATTTTGTTGCACCATGGGAGCTCCCTTTGCACAAGTTCCATAGCATTATGGTGTCCACTGTGCAACAGATCTGATAGCAGTCTGATGCCAATGGCCCTATGGAAGCCATGTCACAACAACCATACTTTTGCCTTCATCGATGGTCCTGGAGATGTCTCTGCTTTTCTCCTGAGAAGACAAGCATTACACTATGTTGCAATTCATCTTTCCATGATCCTTAGTCAGTTTATGATTATGTAAGTGTAGAAAATTATTGGTATTTATCAGGCAGAGCCTGTAGCATGCTCCAGTGTATCATGAACTTCTGGTAGAAAACAGAATCTTTTGGTAATGTTTTAAAAAGCAAGGCTTATTTTATTGTTACAAAGAAATCCATCTATATTAGGAAAGTAGATAATCAATAGAAAAATATCTATACTTGGTAGAAGAGTCCCTAGAGCTGACTCCTATGAATGAACGCATATGCAGGAGACATGCTCATGGATGCTTGTTTCAAAGAGAGAACAATAAGATGAGAGAAAAGGTTGTAAAACCCAATGCTTAACATTTTTGGAGAGAAGGTGGAGGAGAGAAAATGTGACCTCTTAGACCAGGAATTATGCTGACCAAGGAGCAGAGAGCGAGAGAAACAAGACAGGCAGTTAAGGAAGTTCCTTCTCTATTCCCAGTTATGAAAGAGATAGGTGTTGATGCTTTCTTCACTTAAAACAGTAAAATCCCACTATGATGCTAGACAATGTTTTCAGGCTCTCAGTTTGGGTCATTTGAGGGCATATTCTCATTTAACTATATGATGGGAAGTCATATGTTCTGACCTGTAGGGACTTACAACGCTCAACCCAAATAAGAATTGGTCATTATGGTGCTGGGATTTAGCTAGGAGTCCATCTCCTCAGCAGTGAGGAATTCAACCATCCCACCTCTTCTCCATGCACAATCCACCAGTGTTACTGTGTGCATATGAAAAGAGGTTTCTTCCAAGCCAGTTTGAATTTACTAGCATTAGAATATGCATCCAAGAGCTTATGGCACCCCTGAATAAGTGCCACACACCTCTCTGGTAATTATTCTTCTCATGATATAAGTTAAATTGGAGATCATGAATCAGATGGAAGGTATGTGAGAGAGCATTCTTAGCACTGGCAGAACTACAATATCTGAATGTGAAACTAAAGCTGACCCATTTCCACAGCATCCCTAATACAATGACTTGTGCCTTTTGAAACTTTAACCAAAAAATCCTTTGGATGGTTAAGGTGGATGTACTAAGCCCTACAATCAAAATAATATGGCATTCATTGAAGGGGGGAAATGTTTCTCTTGTATTTCAAAAAGCAAGTAATTCACTTTCATTTGATGGAGGCCAAAATTGCTTTCCCAAGTGTTATGTGAACTAATGACAGCAATTTGAAACAATTCCAAAGCCTTGTTCTTTCTTGCTCCACTGAGCAATGAACAACACAAACTTGTTGGGGCTGTATTAAACAGCTTATTAAACACATATCAGACAAAATGAATAAAAGCAGTGACCCTTTCCTGAATTGTATTTAAAACAGTGGAAAGGAGATAGGCTTTCCTTTCATGGAGTAATCCAGACAAAAGTCACAGTGTATGTCTGGAGGTAAAAACAGTGCTGGCCTAAATATCTTAAAGGCATCAGTGCCCATCTAATCTTGGAAACTAAGGAGAGTCATTCCTGAAGAAAGAAATGAAGAATTTTAGCATTATTTTCTTGCTGAGAGAAAGTCACTGAAAACTGCAGCTTCCACCAACTGTTTGCAGTTAACAACTTCTTTTACCCAAAAGCTGCACATGGTATTTTTGTACAGAAAACAACAAAAATAATATTTCTGTGCAAAATATGATTTTTATTCCAGAAAATGCTGTTTTCTTCAAATGCCATTTTCTGCTTGGAAACACCCCATACAGATTTTGTGCAGAATAAGTTCCAAACTGTGATTCTGATCAGTTCAAGATTGTTCTCATCAGTTTCCCAATTCTTATTTTTGCTTCCTTTTGTTGATTTTCTTTTCATCCCTAATCTCTGTACAATGCTATCACATCTCTTTTCATTGCTATCCCTTTTGCAGGGACTGCCCAGCAGTTAGTTGCTAGAGTGACTGAGGATAGATTATTATTATTATTATCATCATCATCATCATCATCATCATCATCATCATCATCATCATCATCATC